>NC_058511.1:17859945-18160234 GCF_020382885.2 Scatophagus argus
ATGCATACATGATAACATGCTTCTGTCTTTATAATATCTCCACCTCTAACTGCATGCCTCTTGTGTTTGTCAAGGACCACAATGGAAATGCTCAGGACATGTACATTTAATTAAGAGATTTGCATAAGGAATCTTGGATATGTGGTGGTGAAAATATATTTAGCTTTTTTCTGCTACCCTAACAACTGATGCAGTTTGTTAAAACATACAATAAATAAGTTAATCCCAGACTTTGGAGGCATAATGAAAGAGAATGCATGATTTGTGTGAATTGATTATTGTGTCCCTGTGTTTAGCTGCAGGGGTAAATAATCAAAAATTCTGTTTCTCTTAAACACCTACTGGTCTTCTACTATCAGATAGCCTTAGAGTTATCTTCTTAGCTGGGAATCATAATCTTCTTTCCCACATGCAGTTTAGCCTATAAATGCTCAGGTTAGTTTTCCTGAAGTTATAAAATCAAGACATGGTGAAATATCTGCAAATCTTCCATCATGGCCCAGAGGGGAGAAAATCTCTTAGTCAAGCAGGAAAAAGATTGCATCACTCTTATGTACAACAGTCAACAATATATGACCTATGTATTTGTGTGAACCTTTGCAAGATAACAGAGTTTGTAGTATATCTCTCAGGGGCAACATTTAAAAACAAAATTAAAAAGTAAGTACAGTAAAAGCATAAAACTGATTTTGTAGGACTGCAGGATAGAGCTGACCTTATGCCTTTGCCAGACATATGGCAACATCTTCAGTTTTAGCATACTGTAGGTAGTCATATCTGATTATAAATTCCTGGCACAGCTCTTATGTTTTTCACAATAAAAGTGATGGATCAGCAATAGAGCTGAATAGCAGAGGTTTAGGTGAAGAGGGGAAATGCTGAAGCTTTGTGTGAAGAAAACATACCTCATGTGCTGAAAGCCATCGCCACACTACACACAAACGGAGCTTCTAGGTCATGCACATAACCTCTCTCTCTCTCTCCCTGATGCACACACACGCATACACAAGCGCATACACACACGCACACATACACACACACTGTATCTGAGCAGGGCAGTGGTTTGTGCATGTAAATCACGCCCTGAATGGCCTGTGGAACAGGCTGGTGCGAGAAGACTCAGTCTCAACTCTATGAATAGCAAAGTAGATCCAGCTGGGACTGCCAGTCATCAACATAAATAACAGATTAACACTTTTCTTTTACAGATTAAACATTATCTTCCCCAGCACGCCAAATGAATTGCTGCAATTCAGACAGAACTCATTTAGGATGAGCTCTGGGTGGAGCACAGTGGCTGACACAGCCATGTGTGCTGTTAAAAGCTCATAAAGGTACAATTGCTAAGCTAATAAACATTCCTGGATTAGCTTTGCTCCATGTGCGTTGCAGTTATACTTCTGATCGCTGTTTCTGTGTGAAACAAATCAAACAACAAAGTTAAGATGCTTGCAGGCATTATAGTCCTGAAATGAAAATGCTAGTTACCTAAAAGAGAGTTACATGAAATTGTTTACATTACGTTGATCCAATGGTGAGTCTGCTTGAGGTTGAAGGCAGTTTGAGCTGCAGCATTCACCCATAGCAGCTTTAATGTCTGCTGCCTGGTTTTAAATTTAAACCTAGAAAAACAAATCTTGTGGTGTTATGTGGAAGAGTTTCACAGACATGTACCACTGGGTCAGCCAGTTTAATAATGTGCTACCTTTGGTGTTACAAATGGTAGAAAATAAATTGTTTCTCGACCTTTGAAGCAAAACTGGTTTCTACAAGGCAGTGTGTGAGCGAAGCCAACAGTTGCTGATGGCACACAGATCAGAATTACTCACTAGAGCAGACCTCCACAGCTGAGGGAGTGATTCGGGCCCAGCGCTGTCTGTCAGCCCTGTGATATACGCTCGGAAAGAGAGAGGGAGGTTGCAGGGACAGGAAGGGAGGTAGGATTTGATGGGTACATGCTGCTTAAACAACGAATGGCCGCTGGGCTTGTGAGTGTGTGTGCAAGAGACTGTTCACAGAGAGCAAGAGCGAAAATGCGTGTAGCCTTTGAGGGATTGACTTTTATTTGTGGCACGATGTCACATTTCCAAGCGTCACACCAGCAGTTCTCTCTCTCTGCGCCCGGGGTTCTCTAGCCTACGTTTTTCTAAAATGCAAATGGACCTTTCCGCTTTTTTGTCCAATAAAGAGAGGAATAAAGATAGGGTGGAGGCATTGTTTGTTTGTCATCACACACTGACATTTCTGCTCATCTCTTGGCCTGCAGCGAGGTAGCAATTTAAATGTTAACATGGTACGGGTAGCACAGGCAGGATATAAAGTAGACATGGCGTCTCTTAGACAGAAAGACCCATTCCTCCCCATGGGCTTTAAATACTACTCCTACTGTCCATCAAGCAGGAGTTACGGCCACCGTTCACTAATAGCTGTTACAGGGGTCAGTGGTAGTGCCTATGTTGTGGATTCCGATTTTCTGTAGTGGTCCCAGTGAAAGTTGTTCTTCTATCATAGCAACCCAAATGTTCTTAAAAGGACACTTTCCGTCAGTGTGACACCACATATACAAATTAAAGGAGACCACAACACAACATGGAGCACAGGCTGCCACAGTAATGAAGCTTCCCAAAGCATGTAAAACCACTCCTACCGATTCCTTTTTTAGGGAGTCCATCTTCCACGCCCATAACTCTATTTATATATATATTTTATTAGTAGAGACGTGCACCTGTTAAGTATTACTGAAAATGCCAAATTCAGAAGCATGACATTGACTCAGGAACAGAGATAAACAAACCTACCTATTTTAGTGAAAAATGCATGTTGACAAAAAGTTAGCCAATAAATCCAACTGTCCAACTATGGTTTGTGTGGTAGAGGTCATAATTTTCTTGGGCAATTCTGGGTCAGTATTGGAAAAATAAAAGGAAATAACTGTTTATAAAATAAATGTTTATTTTAGTCACATTGTTGTGATTTAAAAGCTGAAAGATCAAATCCTAATTGCAGCTTAATTAAATCATAAAAATAGCTTGAATTGCAGTCTGGTTTTTTTTTTTTTTTCATTACAAATCTGTGTGCATCATTTTCGTATTGCACGTTGAAGCATGTATCTCCACACAGATTGAACTGTCTGAGAGGGACAGATATACATCAGTCTACATCATCAGACAGGTACATCAGTGTTTTGTTGTTGGGTCATTCTGAGCGAATTCTTTCTTCATTCTTCATTAATGTGGCATGGCAAACAACAGTTACACTGTAGATGGTAGGAATACATAAAAATATTGTGTATGTGCTAATAATAATTATAATATCAGGTTATCCCTCCTGACCACTGATTAACATGATTGGAAATAGTAACAGAATAAAGCACACAAGGATGAGGAATAAAGAATGAAAACCCACTGCAAAATGTGCATAGGTAGGAGCAGATAAGCACAATTTTAATGACTATCAACGATAATCCCTAGGGACCAAACTGGGAAGGCAGTCTCAATCTTTTGTTCATGGAGAAGTGTCAATATTAAGGAGATATCAACATTAATAACTTTTTGTAAAAAATAAAAAAAAGTTTAGGTTTTTCTCTTGCACAGGGCCTTCTCTCACCTGGAGCCTGAGAGCACTGTGAGAATCATGTTGTTTGATTTATCCATACAGCCTGCGCTGCTGAGGGACAAGCTGAAGCACTCAGGGGTGGACCAGCACCTGACAATTTGGTTAGTGAACTACCTCACCAACTGCCCTCAGAACATGAGGGCACAGAACTGTGTGTGTGACATGGTGGTCTGCAGCACGGGGCTCTCCACAGGGAAGGCTCCTGGCTCCGTTCCTTTTCACCCTCTACACTGCAGACTGCAGACACAGTTCAACAGATTGTCACCTGCAGAAGTTCTCTGATGACTCTGCATTTGTGATCATGTCTACTGCAGACGGGGAGACAATGGACAAAATCATTAGGAAGGCCAGCTCTGTCCTAGAGAGCCCGTTTGACCCAGTGCAGGTGGTGGGGAGAGAAGGATGATAGCCAAGCTTGTTTAAACAAAGAGCTGTAAAACCAGTCATGGCAAGTCCTTCCGGATCACTCAACATACTGAGCCGAGTTACTTGAGTCCTTTGAGTCACTTGACACAATATCCCTACTGGTGAAACCCAACTTCAAAGTCCTCTTGGGTCATGTAAGTCCAAGTCTGCACAATTAAGGGAGCAGGCACTATCCCTGTCACTATAAAACAAACAGTGTTTCACTTCCAACTAAAGATTGGAGCAGAGCGTGGTACTATAGAATGTTTGTTTCCAACATAACACCAGAAGATATTAGCTTCACATTAGACTGCTATGTGGTGTCATGTGTTTAAATAAAGATAACAGGGTATTAAATAAATGTAATATAATGTACCATTACTGCTGACAAATGATGTAAATTCAAAGTCAGTTCAGTTGTTAGCAAGAAACCGTTGCAACAAATAGCATAAATTACTTGGAGTAGCAGTGGCTGCTACCTTGTTTGTCATCAGGGGACTCAGGGAGCCATTGGAGTCGAGTTAGAAAAACCTCCTGCATGGCTGGAAACATAGCAGTTCCAGCTCAGTTGCATCAGGCTGTAACTGACTGAGCTGAGTGAGTGTGAGGGACTCACAGCAGCAAACACATCCGGCTCCACGGTGCTCGTGAGTGGAACCGAGAGCAAATCTCAGTTACAATGAGTCCCGTGATAATGAATAATGTAGCAACCACTGCTATTCCATGTAATTTATGCTATTTGTTGAAACAGTTTCTTGCTAACAATTACTTAGAATAAATAGGGTAGATTATAAAGAAATTATGAATAGCGCAATTTATAATTTTGTATTTATATGGGTTGTTAGCAGCAAGTGTAGTCAAGGACTCCACAGAGCCGGTTTAATGAACAGGGGGATTCGTGAATCATTTGTGAATATTTACAGGAGTCAAGTGAATTAACCGACTGACTCAATGCATGTCTATGTAAAACTCTGGCTTCTGGGCTACATGCAGGCCTCTCTATTGTTTACCTCAGCACATGGCATGAGATCCCAACAGCATTATTTTGTTATATACCTCAGTGTAAATTATTGCTTTGCTGAAAAGTTTGACAGCCTGGTTACACTGAAAAATTCTCCAACTGTTATTGCTAAATAATGGACTGATGAGTTGCTCATGAGTAAATGTTAAAGAAAGAAAAAATGCAGAATGGTATTGGATTTAACTGAAACATGAAAATCTGACCGCAATGGTTTCCCCCAGAATGTTTCAATAACAGGTTGTAATGGGTTGTTTTGATTGTACCAAATAGTATCACATTAAAGACAGTGTGTCTTCACTCTCCTTGTGAAGAGGTTTTCTTCAATTATTCTGTGTGTTTTCATTTTCCACTACTCCACAATAAAACATGTGTTTCACAAGCAAATATTTAACCATGAGAAGCACGTATGATACAAGCTAATGTATTTTAGACAATACAATACATCACTTTTTGTCTTACTCAGCAATATGGAAGCCAAGATTGGCCATACTTTTTTGAAGGCTGCTATCTCCAGATTATGAGTTTATAATTTTGTTATCTCAAAAAAACGATATTTTCACCATAACAAACATAACAAAATAATTGGTCTGCCATCACAAGAAAAACAAAAGGTCTTTCATCAGGAGAAATCAGGAGTGTCATAGATACATACAGTAAATGGTGCCAACTGCAGCAGTTAAAGCTGAAAATATCATATCAGTGAGAAGCGACTATTGATCAACACTGCAGAGTGCACTTCAATCGAGGTTAAATCATGAGTCCTTAAATGAAAAACAGTCTCCATAATCAACCTGTGATCTTGAGAAAAGAAAAGTCAATTTCTGGTAAGAACTTATTTGGCATTAGAGAGAATAGTGAGATAAATTAACATGTTTTTACAATAAGCCAGTTTTGTTATCTTGAGATAATCAATTAACACTTGTGGTCTTAAGATAACGGCATTAGGAAAAAAATTGTCGTACAACAGCAGAATCTAACTTTACACAGCACACAGCAGTGCTACTGCCAAGTCCAACTCTGGTGATTAATGAATGCAGACTCACCTGTGGCTAATGCTAGCAAGCTACCTGAAAAACAGAGCACCAGACTAACTTCTCAACTGAACACATGGAGACCAAGCTGATCATCAAGCTCCTGGTCAGACAACAAACAGATTGACTCCTAAAATATGAAAGTGGCCGAGTGTTTTAGTGTTGAAAATGTAATTACTTTTAAATTATAACTTAATTGTGCTACTCTTTACTGAAAAACATGTTACTTAAGGACATTGTTGGGTATTTTCTCTTTTGTAAAAATGTCTAGTATAGGTTTTTAGGATCTGTCAGTTGTTAGTGGTGGATTTCTTTCCTAAATATTTTGATTATGTCAGTGTTTTGATTGCGGTTGGCCGACTGATATTGCATGATAAGTAGATATAAAGGAAAGGAACAAAGTGGTGAGTGTAGTGTGAAACTAAAAACAGAGCAGATAATGCTGAATAGCACACAAACATAAGATCAAACTAAACCAGCTGGAAGCCAATTATCGACTATGTATGTTTCTGTCTGATTTGGAGGACTTGTTGCCAAAGCTACAGCACAAGCACTGATTCTCCCAAACATTCAACATCGTTATCTTTGTATCTGAAGTCTGCAGCAAATTCTAACACTCTGTCATTTTGAACATTTAAAGATATTCTAATTAACTTGCTGTTCTCACACTTTCATGTGTAATTTTCTGTGGCGAAAATACTCTTTCCTATTTATTTAAATCATAAAGTGGTTTAATTGTGTCAGATCTGGATATATGTATTAAAGTGGTGGCTATTTGTCATCTAATAAGGAAAAAAAAAGGAAGCCTCACATTATTATCTGCTTCACCTGGAGCTCTTATAGACATAGAAAGTAGCAGTGCTGTAACTATTAATTTCTACCATGTAGTCCAGGTTGCAAATCAGAGACATAATAATAACATTAACTTTAACAACATCACTGCAAGCAGCTAAGAGCTACTGCACTACAACAGTTGGTACATTAACAACCGTGAAACAAGTGAAGCAGTGCTGGTCTCTGAGTGGTCTTCAAACAGAGCACTGTTTTAATGGGATCCTAGGGGCCCTACATATCAAGTCTGGGGGTCATACAGGGAAACGCCTGTTTCTCCAGGAAATAATGAGGTCATTCGGTGTATAATGAGGCAACTGATGTGGGGAGGGGGGGCACAAAGACACGAGGGATTTCAGGCTCTACTCAACATCAATTTGTAGAAACAGGTTTTGGATTGCAATTTCTTTCTGTGTATTTTCTCCCTCCTGCTCCTTCCTTCCTCCCCCTACTGTCTTTAACACGCTGTAATTTTGTAGTGTCATCAGTACCAGCAGTGTGTGACAACCCGCTGCTTTTAATCATTCTCAATCAGGAGGGACTGTCTCTCTCTCTCTCTCTCTCTCCATCTCTTTCACCATCTCTCTCCCTCTTCTCTCTCTGCAGGAGACAGACAAAATGGAGAAGAATGAAACATGTGCGTAACCTTTTCAAGGACAGCAGTGAGGATGGGCTGTCCAGCTAGAAAGCACTTTAGGAAAAGAAAACCACTGGTGCGGTTAATACAGAAAAGAAGAAGAAAGGGAAATAGATGAGGGGGCCTGAAAGCGAACTATGATAACTTCTATATATAGCTGCTGCAGTGCTTGGTGAAGGCCTGCACCGCTAAGACGGCATGCTCCTCCAGCTAAAGGGATTTCACACAGAAAATGTGTGTGTCGGAGACTCTGTGTGCACGCATGTATCTGCATGAGTGCATGTGTTTATTAGGACCAGAGATTACACTGAGCACTGCTGCCGACAAGAGGAGAGGAAAAGAGGAGGAGGAGGAGGAGGAGGAGGAGGAGGAGAGAGCTGAGTAGCTGCAGGAAACGTGGCGTCCTTAATTACAAAGCAAACAACTACAGGCCTTCTCCTTTACAGGATAAATGCTTATGTATTCCTCTGAAGGGCTATTATCACAAAACTTTTGTACTCAGCAATTTCTAATAATTATATGTTACAAGGCCCCATTTTTCTTGCCAGAACTGTGTGGATTTATCTTTCTTTCTTTTCTTTTTTTTGACTATTATTCAGCAAAGAAGACACATTTTATTACTTCAGGGTTGGTTTGTTAAAGTTGCAAATGATCCCTATGATAAATGTTAAGCATAACAAATTCTGACTGTACTAAATAAGTAATGTGAGGGAATTATGTTGCTACTATGAGATTGCATGAATGAAGAAGGGGTTGGAACATGAAAGGAGGTTCAGTTTCAGATAAAGGCAGTATCAACATCTTTATATCATTGTTTGTTTTTCAAGTGATCTGCCCATCTGCCCATATCACAGGTTAAAGGTTAAAACTAGAGCTGAAGTAAATATTCCATATTTGATGGGAACTGAGAATGGAAGTAACATGTAGTCTGCACCAATTTAGCATTTTTTATTTTCTTTTTATTTTTGGAAAAACATGAATATATGATATCAGACAAATTATAAGTAGTCACACAACAGTTTTACATACAGTGACTTTAAGTAAAGCAATAATCACAACTAATAAAACTGGTAAAACCAGAAATTCTGAAATGCAGTCAGAGGGATAATATTCAGATATTACTGAATTGTAAAGATTCACTTTAACAAATATAAAAACTAAGCAACTAACTAGCATAATATCATAGCACAAAAAGCACAGGGAAAAAATTGACAGTGATGTTAAATAGAAGAGTGCGGAAGAGAAAAAATGAAAGAGCGAAACTGTCCAACACTCACTATACAGCACATACAACAGACCATAATCCACTTTGGACGCTTCCCAGTCTACACACAATTGTGAGTTTGTGTATGTGTGTGCCTGTTTTTGTGAAAGGGGATTCTTTTGTGGAGGGTCAGGTAGTAATAAAGAGTTATTGTGAAGGCATATTTGACAGCATAATCTGCTCTGAATCTGCTGATGCAGCTTAGAAAAGCCAAACACAGCACTGGGCTTTCTGAGCTTTTTTTTTTTCAATGTTTCAAATAAAAGATCAACTTACAACTCTCCGTTTTAGCACAAATTTAACAACTAAAATGAATTTACACAATGGAAAGAGATGTGGCTGCTCTTATTTATATTGCACCCAATACAGGCTATGTTATATACATATGCTATCCAATGGGCACAAAATTCAGGGAGCTCGGGCCGGACAGCTCATAGTCCCCTTGTCTCATTTTAATAAGAAAAACATCTCCATTAGCTCCCATGGAGCCCATGAATGGCGGTGGAGGTAAATAAAAGACTCCTGATTGTGAAATAATGAGTACTTGAGTTGCTCCTTGGCAGCCAGCTGCTGCTGTCAGCAGGTTTTGAATCGCTGTGAAAAGCAGTGGAACAGGGGAATAATGGGAGCTATTAAAATTGCTATAAAGATTACCAACATGCCCACCTACCAAACACTTCACTTGATGAAAGGAGATTGGCAGATAGGAGAGACATCCACTAGACACATTAGTTCATTATGCTCTGAGATGATATCATTAGAGCATTAACAAGGCAATATTCTCCGGGCTCACACCCACAGAGGTGAAAGACATGGATTTGCCACAGTCTTCAAGTCAAGCACTGGACTTGCCCTTATGTGAAAACAGAGTGATTTGGGTGATTTCGGCTTCAATTAGACACTGTGAGTGCTGTGATGTAGAATCAGCGTAAAAACTATACATGGACACACAAACACACACTCAAAATCAATACTATACCCAGTTGTCCCTGAGGATTTTGAGTTACACCGATGTTGCCATCGGTGTAACTCATTTGCATTTCAGCAGTTGAGGCAGCTTTTGTACCCTTGATTGAAAGGTGTGTTGGGAAATGAAAGAATGTTAAAGCCCTGAAAACTAATGTGCATTTCTCATGAGAGATTTAAGTGTTTGTCCTTGCTTTTCTCACTGATTTAAGGTGTGTGAGGATCAGTAGAAAAAGGGGATGTCACATATTTCTGTTCATCAGTCAGATATTAGCAACATTTGAACCAAAATGTGATGGCAGTTGTGGGGTTGTTGATTCAAACCACAGTCACACTGCTGTGCTGAAGTTTTTAGCTGCTGGTGAAGTGGTTCTTCAGATGGCTGCGTCGGTCTGTTTGTCGGTTAGCTCACCACTGTTGGATGGATTGTGGTGACGTTTGGCACAGGTACTCATGGTGACTCCTATGAACCCTGGCTTCATAATTCATTCATCTATAGGGCTACCAAATATTTCAGTTATCTGGTGAAATAACGCAATTTCTACTTGACGGATTATTGCATTTGACACAGACACTCATGATCCTTAGAAGCTTGTATGGTGACATTAATGTCCCCCTCAGGATGAATTATAATAACTTGGTGATCCCTTAAATTTTTTATCTTTTTTTATTTAGTCATAAATGTGATACTTGATGCATTTTTGAAGCCTAGTTTTCAGAGGCTTTAAACGGTCACATAAAAGCTTTATTTTCTGCTATACATTTTGTTCATTAGGTCTTTGTAAAAATGAGAATGTTTGTTTGACTATTGGGTGGCATGGTGGTGCAGTGGTTAGCACTGTCGCCTCATAGCAAGAGGGGTCCAGGTTTGAATCCCGGTTTGGGCCCTTCTATGTGGAGTTTGCATGTTCTCTCTGTGCCTGCGTGGGTTTTCTCCGGCTTCCTCCCACAATACCAAAAACATGCACATTAGGTTAATTGGCTACTCTGCATTGCCCCTAGGTGTGAGTGTGAGAGTGTGTGGTTGTCTGTCTTTGTGTGTTGGCCCTGTGATTGACTGGCGACCAGTCCAGGGTGAACCCCGCCTCTCGCCCGTAGTCAGCTGGGATAGGCTCCAGCTCCCCCGCGACCCTGACGGATAAGCGGTATAGAAAATGGATGGATGGATGAATGTTTGACTATTAAAATAATGTTCACTTGTTGTGTAAAATATTTGTATAGTCTGTCTACACAGTTTATAAAGATTTGTTGACCCCCCCCCCCCCCCCCTTCATTTGGTTAATTTTTGGTTTGTGTTTTGAAAGCATATGTATGTTTTCTTGCATTTGAAAGTATAATTCACTGCTTTCATCTAGTACATGCATGTGTGTGTGTGTGTGTGTGTGTGTGTGTGTGTGTCTGTGCTGTGAGTTCATAGGCACCAGACCAGAGTTACTGAGAGCGGTTAATGAGAGAGTTGGCAGAGTTATTAGCTGATCGCTGTAAGTCACTGATCTGTGTGAGAGAGGATTAGGGTCCACACATCTTGCACAACCTCACTGGAGCCAGGAGCTCAGTCTCACTGAAGCTCATTAGATTTAAATATGGCTGTCTAGAGCAAATACTAGACAAGACGGATGTAAACTGCAGTCGTGATGATGGTGCAATTCAAATGGTCAAGGATGAGCGGGTTTGAATGCAGTGTCTTTGTGCTGGTGTGCATTAAAATGATAAATGTATATGTACTTTGCCAAACCACTACTCACATTCAAATTTGGTAATCTACTGTAACAGCATGTTATTCAAAGAGAGACAAACATAAGGCATCAGGAGACTCATCTGGCCGACTGGCAGCCTATTCTGTTTCATTTTACTTTAAAAATTAACTGATACCACATAGGTGTTAGCGTAGACTGTCATTTAAGCAAAACAACACAATGACTCTTGCTGGAGTTGCTGGAGTTTGTGTGCTGAAGAGGCATTGCTATGTAGCCTCACATGCTTAGTTAGCATGCTGACGTTAGTTTTTAGAAGAAGTTCTGCTGGAAGCTTAAAGGCTTAACAACAACACCCAATACAATAAGATGCTGGAGACTACATCCGTGCAGTTGTTGTGATCGTATTCTTTTATTCACTGTGACAGAGAGAGATTAACACAGTGAGCAGATGGTTTGCAGTGGAGATAAGTTTGTTACATGAATGTAACAAAAAGTCTTTTTTTTCAGCTTGGGTTTATGTTGTCTGCACTATTTACAATCTTCACCAGCTCATCACCATTGTTATTGTTTTTGACAAGGGCGTACATGAAATTGCTCTATATGCTGCCTACATAACTGTAATCTATACTATCCACTCTTAATCAAATAAGGCTTCATTGTGGTTCTTTTAATTGTCATCCTCCATAGGGTCAGAGGTCAGGGAAGACTCTTTTGTTGTTTATGATTGCTGGGTGCTGGGTCATCACCAGTTTATTTCCTAGCATGCAGTATCAGGTTGATTCTCTCTTGATATGATCATTTTAAACTATGTATTGCAATATGATAAATTATGCCCAACCAATGCATCATGCACCATGATACACAGAACCCCATTTGTCACAGTTGTGCAACACAGTATTCTACCTTCTCCAAGAAGGTATAAAGGCTGGGAGGTGTGAACAAATAAAGCCTACTGTTGTGAGAAAGTAGAGATGAAAGTTATGCACTTCAACAGTCCAGTGAGGAGCAGAGTTGGGAAGAGACAGGTCTGCTTGTACCTATAGGCAAGAGGAAGGGTCCAACCAAATCACCTGATATCACTCAGTTCACTCAGTACAGAGTGAATCATGTAGAAAAACGGGAGATCTCACATATAAAAGTGAATGGAAAAGCAATGAGAAAACCAAGAAGCACGGACTCTAAGTGAACATGCGTGGCAAGCAAACAATCAAAAAAGTGACGTTCTTATCCAGCGCATTTTCAGGTCCGTGATAAAGTTTTATGTGGCTGATGCATCATCCTTTGATGTAACACATGTGATGTTATTACAGTCAAAGGTTGTGATGAGGGTCATGGTGTTATGGCAGCATTGCCCGTGACTGCGTGAACCGTATGCGTAGCGATAACACGGGAGGGAATGACATTCAGCTGAGCTTGCAATGCATTTCCTTCATGATAATGCACCAAAAACATAAAATAAAGATTGTTAACTGTGTGTAATGCAATTCCAAGTCAACCCAAGTCCCCATCTCTGACTAACAGTGAGCACTTGTTATATAAAATCACGGTCTTCCGCTTGGCATTATGTAACAGTGGTGAATCAGGAAGAGGATGACAAACACACAGTGCTGGGGACAGTGGTCCTTCTATAAGGTGCCTCTGTCTGCAACTGTTTCTCACTTGATTTCTTTCTTCCATACATTGTCTCCTTTTCTGGTCAAAGTGGTGCCACAGGTGCTAACTAAATGTTTAATAAATCTGTAGAATGCCAGTAATCTGATTTCATCTGTGTTTGCTGCAAGCAAATGATCAGCTTCACTGAACAATCTGTCATTCATTAGCAATAGAGGCATTGTCAACTCATGCATTATGATGGCCGTGTGCATAAATTGCTATTTATTTACATATTTATCAACTCAACATTCTGCTGCTGAACGATGATGTATGTATGTATGTAACATATGTAAGAACTCAGTGCGAGCCACCACAATTCATGGCCATCCTTTTACTCTATGTAACATGTGTAAAACATCTTTAATTCCCACTCTCCCCTGTCTTGGCTCTTTCTAACCCCCATCCCATCCAAGTGAGCCAATCAAGATGGTGTGAGATAATGAATTACATAACAACAAATTCTGTGTAATTATCTCCCCGGCTGTCTCTGTGCCGGGTGCACAGAGAGGAATGGAGAGAAATTGGGAGAGAGAATATACCCTATGATTGAAGTGTGGGAAAGAGAGTGTGTGAGAGTAAGAAAGGAACAGCCAATATGCAAGGAAAAAAGAAAATGAGACATCTGACCTTTAAAATGTCTTCATTGAGTCATTCAAATTTGGCACATGCAACATCCCTACTAATAATAAAACCACAGTCTGTAAAGTACAAAGTGACAGGGATGTTAGTAAGTGCAGTGTAATAGTTCAGTTAAAAAAGAAAAAGAAAATGGACAATTTGGTTTGTGGGTTGAAAGGAAACTCAAAAGCACCAGTGTGGGTGGCAGATTTGATCCCAACTGCACACATCTTTTGTGGACATAGCAGACTTTATATAAAACACTTCATATAGCAGATCACTCTCTTGGAGGCTGGAGGTTACTCTGCCACTTAATCTCACAGTCACTGCAGTGTGTACGTCGACTGACTTGACACAGGGCACACAGGGCGTGAAAGACAATCTTCACAACTGCAACAATTGTCACTGGTCTTTGCAGCTGTGTCACGCTCACAAGCCAGTATGTAGTTTGCTAATTAGCGCACAGTGTTTATGTGACCTTGGACAAGTGGTGCATTGTTTTTGTGTACCACTGTAAACTTAAAGGCAAGTGGCATACAAATCCCAGAAGTTACAATCACACAGTAACCTTCTCCACAGACATTCGTCCACTGCAGGGTCATTCCACTGCTGCGTCAATTTTTATTTAGTCTTTTTTGAGCAAATCTGTGCAGAATGGGAAATTTAATTCTGGCCTTATTTGCAGAAAGTCAAAAAAAATCATCTTGTACCCCTGCTCATCCCTGGTCAGTCCAGTGTCACCTGAGCTTCCACAGTGCCTTGTGAAGCCATGCAGGTCCCATAGAGGAAGAGCAGAGGCAAATCTTGCATTGCCTCATGCAACTTCGCCATTAAGGACCCATTATGGATAGTTAGAAACTGCCAAAAACCAAACCACAAAGTGATATCATTTAGAATAAACCCTTCTTCACAAAGTCATTAGATTAATTTGGTTTAAAAGACAAGAGAGACTTTTTCTGGCTAACATGCTAGTTATGCAAGGGTTTTGAAAAAAGAAGAAAAAAACTAGTGCTGTTAGTTTACTTGTGAGTGTGGGTGTGTTCCCTGATCTGTGCACTGAATCAGTGATAAGAGGCAAAGGTCAGTGCATTCCTGTGTGGTTCTGGATTTCTCTTTTTGTCAGACTTTTCACAACAAAGTGTAAGTTCAAAACATAACAAGGGTCTACTGGTGAAAGCAGCTAATATAAGCTGTAACAGCGCACACTCTCATTCTCCATGTATTTGTGCAACAAAAGTTCAACTAATTTGAATTTTGACCCCAGATACTCCGAACTCAACAACAAAACCAGTGGGATTCTAACATGAAGAGAACAACACTGGAAAAGAAGAATTCTGATGTAGCTCTACTCTCCAGAAAATATCAGACAGGACGTGGATATAAAGTTAGAAATTTAAGATTATTACGTTGTATGATCATGTATTGTAATGTAGTCCATAATGTCCAAATTAACTGCATTGCAAGATCATAGGCTGCTCTTCATTTTGCACACTGTTTCACACAAACACTTTACTCTTGCATGTTTTTGGTCTGAGGCCACCTGTATCACATCAAGCTGTGCAGTAAAAAAACAACACCAGGGATTACTTTGGCGTTGAGGGGATAAAATATGACTCAAGAAGGCCACTTTGAAGAATACGGCCATGAGCTTAACACCAAAACATTTGACTACCAATAATACTATGAGACAACTGTGGAATATTATTCCAACAGCAAATATTTTAACTTTCATTATGATGGTAAACTGTAGAAGTAAATCTGATAGGTCACTGTGTTAGACATGCTGCATGACATTGCAGGAAAAGTTAAAAAGTCAACTAAAAGCCAAGCCCTGCATTTTTTGTAAAAAAAAAAAAAAAAAAAAAACAGAACACCAGTCTCATTGAAATGAATAAGAGGGCTGCATTTTTCAGCAGTGCTGTTATCTCAGCCTGTCAGTATCAACTTGAAGTTGATGGACTGTGGAACAAATGCATTGTTTTATGCTCACCTGCACGGCTGGCCATACTGCTCTTGAATCAACGAGGACAAATTAATTGTACTCTACAGTGTGATTATTACCTGAGGCTAATCTACAAGAAGTGTCTAACACAATCTGTAAGATAACAACTGTCAAGCTGAGCGTATTATATCATTTTGTGAATAACCGTTTGGTATCCTGTGTTTTGTCTGGACAGACTGAATTAATCATGTGCACATCTGACTGGCCTGACTGAAGCTGTAGTCCATAATATGATCTAGAATGGTATTAAAAACAGAAGAAAGAGAAAGACTGCAAGATGAGGGAAAGGAAAAGGAAATGAAAGCAGGACAGAGTGAAAGAAAGAGGAAGATGGAGTACGAACCTGAGGAATGAAAGCATCATCAGGCGGGAAAAGGGGAGTAAGATAAAGCAGAAGAGCGGAAATGAAAAGGGTGTAGTCAAAGTAAGAGGAAGATGGAGTGTGAATGTAATAGAGGAAAACTTCACTGAGAGGCACTGGCTTGGAAAAGTGAAGGATGTGTAAAGACAGAGGCTGAAAAGCAGCGGAAAGGAGATGGAAACACGAGGTGGGCTGCATTAGCAGCTTCACTCCACAGTCAGTGAAGTGTGGACGGCTTCAATAAAAGCTGACTCTTGTAGATGCCAACAGAGACTTGAGCTGGACAAAAAGGCTTGACAGTGACTGGGTGACGGCAAACCTTAAGCGTGTGTGAAGATGTCCACGATGTTGCTTCGGATTGACTGCCTCTGACTGCAAATGCAAGAGAATACATTCTGAATAGCAATTAGTTGCTTGATGTACAGTTTTATGTGGTGTGAAATTGGGTTTTTCCAGGTGTTATTTCTCCCAGTATTCTCCATAATTTACTCAAGGACTGTCACATTGTGCAAACCAGCTGCCAGTCTCATAATTAGGAAAAATTCAGCAAGGGATGGCAGAATATACTTGAGTATATATATATAAATATTTTTTCCCTCTTTACAGTGACTCTGCCGGTTAGTCAGGCATGTATGACACAGAGCAAAAATGCCATCCAATTTCCTTTTTGGACAGGAAAAGGCACCTCACTATCAAACATCTCTCCGAGGCTGTCAAAACAGATTGCTCTGACACACTAGTTTGACACAAGGAAGGGCATCTTCCACTCCTCAGAGAGGTTTGGTAGAAGATACAGAGATGTAGAGACAGACAGCGCTCGTAAAACCGCCATTCACTGACAAACACGATACCCCATAGGAGAAGATGCTGACAAACTGACATATAACTGTACCGTATCCATTGGTATTTCTCATTTTCTGATGCCATAACACTCATACAGTACACACTGCCAGAGATAACACTGTTTGTGACACCACTGGCCTTTTCTGCACACACACATGCACGCACACACTCCCAGGGATACATCCTCATACACCTCATTTTGTTTATGTCATCAAATGTGGTGTTAAATTTGAACTTGAAACAAGAATACACTCTACCTGTCACCATGGCAGCTGTGTGGGGTGATTGCAATCACACAATCAGCGGAAGCTCATGGGAAATAAGCTTGAAAGAATGAGCTCTCCTGAGAAACAGAAAAGACAGACAGAAGAAGAGAGACGGAGACAGAGTGAGAGACAAAGGACCTGCACAGAGGCGATGAATCAGAGTAACCTTTTGTCTGCAGTGATCTGAATGTGAAGTATTTGAATTTGCCTGTTTGATGCTCATCAGAATTTGAAAGCCACTCGTCCTTGGCAAGGAGATAAAGTATATAGCGTGAATTATCCAACAATAAACAGGGTAAATTAATATTAATGCCTTTCATGATGCAGCTGCATAATACAAACCCAAATGAGCATAGAGTGGTGCATTGTCAGTAAATACATTACAGTTGTAACCCTATTGGAGGTGGAAGACCCACCTGCGTCAACAGCAGCAGGCAGTGAGTTGTAAACTGTAAACTGTGCCCCCAGTGTAAAGTAGAAATTTGTTAAATATGTCCTCCTTTTATGAACTATGTTAATTAACCTTTCATGTGTTATTTCCTGTTTATTAACAGTCCCTCCCCGCTCCTCATAGTTGGGCCCAGCACTCGTCGTCGTCGTCTCGTTTAGCATCCTGTCACTCTCGTACCCCACATCATGTCTTTCTGTTCGACCGTTTTCTACTGAAAAAGCTGAGAAGCAGCACTGACAGGCTGATATACAAGTTTTTTTCAGGCAGTGAGTAACTGAATTCTACTGATCGGCTGTAAAACAATGATAACGAAAAATCAAGTCTTGCGATAGACTGTACACTATTTCAGCTGTCAGTCCTATGGCTCACTTCACATCTAGAAAACAATCTAATATCATTTACTCAACATTTCTAGTTTTAGTGCATTTAACAAACACCATTTCCCATGAGCTCCTACACCAAAAGTGAGGATCAATGAATTTGAACATTTCTATAAAAACAGCAGGACAGAGAGGACTGAACCACTTAGACGGTTTTAGACAGCAAGCATTCCAGCTAAAGATTTGGAAGCAGCACCAGTGTTGGTGGTGATTTACAGAAATGGGCGATTTCCTCATTAAAACCAATGAAAGAAATGTGGAATGAGGGATTTACAATGCTAGCAAGTTCATGCTAGCAACATGTTAGCCAAAGAAAATTAAAGTTTTAAAGTGACATATTTTGTCATTGGAGGGAACTCACTCCAACGAAATTTGTTCTCTGCATTTAACCCACCCAAGTGACGTGCACACACACACAGCAAACCCGGGGCAGTGGGCGACCGCGTGCAGCGCCCGGGGAGCAGTGGGGGTTAGGTACCTTGCTCAAGGGTACCTCAGCCATGGACACCGGGACGGGGAATCAAACCAGCGATCCACCGGTTACGGGTCCGACACCCTAACCGCTGATCCACGACTGCCCCCTTCTTGGCCAGCAGATGTGACATCAACCTGCGATTGACTGGCAACCAGTCCAGGGTGAACCCCGCCTCTCGCCCGTAGTCAGCTGGGATAGGCTCCAGCTCCCCCGTGACCCTCACAGATAAGCGGTATAGAAAATGGATGGATGGATGGATGTGACATCAAGACCCCAGATCTCTATAGTTCCTGGATATTTCTCAGACTAAGGATGTACATAAACGCATAGAAGTGGTTCCCAACCCTTTCAGCTTCTGACTCCTTACAAAAAAGCGGTTTCTAGTTACCACACTTTGCCACAATAGTAGTCTCGCAGTTGTTAATGTCAGCCAAAGGTGGATTTCTCCTCTAAAGTTCACAAGTTCAATTTATATAACAACCAGGTATAATTATCCATTTCACAAAAAGCAAAAGCAAAGATTAAAGGCTAAAAACAGTATAGACTCTGTACAACAGAACTTTACTTTTCTTCTGTACTACCCCATCAATCAACTCATAGCTCCCTTGAACTATCTTGTGATCCTTTAGAGGGTTGGAAAAAGAGAGTGAGCATAAATTTTGGACCTTAATGCTCCATAACTGGCAAGGCAAATGTTTGCTGACATCATGTAAGCCATGTGAACTTGAAAGGAGATGCTATGTCATAGTTGTGTTCACAACTTTCTGCTGCCTCCAAGTATCAGTTATTACAGGCAGGTATTGCAAACGGGACTTTAGCAGCTAAACCACAACAGGAATGGAAACTAAAGGCCAAGAATTAGAATGCCTCTTAATACTGAACATAAAAATGATTGCTCAAATAAATAAATAAGTAAATAAAACTCTGAAGGCCTATTGAAATCACCCATAGTCTGCAGTGTCCCTGGGTGTCTGTGTTTTGTGTTCCACCAGAGGGAGGAAGAATAGCAGCAGGGTTCCCAGTGATGCCGGGCTTCTTCCTGGGTGCTTGGAGGTGCAGGCTATTGCATGACCTGCCAGTGGTGGACTGTGAGATAATAGGCTCTCTGAATTTTTTTGTAGACTATGAAGGCAGCAGAGAGGTTTTAAATTCAGTCCTGGAGGAGACAAACTCCCACCTGACCCAGTCTTTTACATTTCTATGATGTAACAATCCTGCTTACGCCCTAAGCTCACATTTCTCTTTTTCTTTGCTCTCTGTTTTATTATTTCTCTCTCTCTATCCCACCCACTCTGTCTGCCTCTCTCGTACATTAGCCCTCCATGGGAATAAGCTGAATGAGTGAACCTGACTGTTTCAGTGAGTCGGCTGTTCAACTCATTCCCCCTCCATATCGCTCTACATTAGCCTCATTGCCTCTCTCTCTCCCCTCCTTCCCCTCTAGACGTCAAATTAGCCTTTACCCCCCCCCGAGCTGCTGTGAAACATGACAACACGATTCACCCCTTCACCAGCCCGGGCCCATCTCCCTGTCATACTTCTCATTCTCATAAGCCCTATGTGTCCTCGTCTCACCTTTCACAACCCTGCCCCTCCACCTCTCCCATCTCTCAGCTCTCTTTCTGTCTGTCTCCAACAGCTATCCAGCTGCACGAGAGAGCCATATTTAGCATAAGCTGTGGAAAATGAAAATGCTCTGTTGGAAGATGCCATCGCTGCGTGTTAGTGGGTGAAGTTTCACACTGGGGCCCAGGGTGTGTGTTCTAGCAACTACACAGCTTAAACCGACCAGATGCTCCACAGGGGGATGAAAGAGCAAACATAGCAGTTTCACAGCTCTGCTATTACTTCACGCTTCTGGAGAAGAGGATGAAGAGGGAGGAGGAAGGAGAACTAGTAACACATAACGCCTTCACAGCAATGAAAACCACAACAATGCTGTAGATCAGCTGTGCAGAAACAGCCTGCCAGTGTGCCTCTCTATCATCATATGTCTTAACTTGTTGGCCACTCTGAGGAGTCAGTAATTTATCCCATGAAATTAAATAAGTGGGTCTGTTTTTGCAGAAGCTGATCCTCTCTCTCATCCTGAGAGTATAGAATCATGCCTCTCAGTGACTGACTGTCAAACAGGTTCTGTCAGCCACAGCACAGTCAATAGAGATGCAAGCAGAACAGATATATTATTGCCCCTAGCATGCTTTCCTAGCCCTGCAGTACACCCAGGTTATCATTACTCACCGAATAAAAAAAACAGATACAGATAATCTCCAGCACTGTGAATACTGAAGAGGGAACACTGAGGCCAAAAAACCCAGCCAATTCCAGAGAGTTAATTAGGGTTCAGATGACTGGCTGCAGAGGGTGTGGATGAGCAATGTGGTGCTCACCGATAAAGACGATTGGCTCTATTTATTGTCGTTTCCTCTGCCTTTTTCCTACCCCTCTGAAAAAAAAACCTTGTTCTCGGGCACAGTCAGCTAATGATTGCTGATTGCCTGATTGTTTCATTAATCCGATTACCAGCCAAACTGTCTGTTATCTCAGTTTGGATACAGGACATTACGGGAAAGAGATGCATGTTATCTTACTGAGGCAGTGCTAATTAAGTACATGCATGTGTTGCAAATTTGCATGCGCCATAGATATATTTTCGAAAACAAAACTCAAAATAGCTAATTCAAATGAGAAAATAATTAATTCTTTGGGGATCTTCACAGGTTGTTGAGCTTTGTCAGAAAAGTGACACAGTGGTGGCTATAGGCACTGTTACTGACGATACACTAAATTTTGATGCCAGCACTGACTCTAGTGAAACCAGAGACTTTGTGCATGCAAAGATTAAATGTTTTGTTGGGTTTTTTTTTTTTTTTGGTTTTGACAGAACAAATAAAGTCTTAAACTGTATTGGTGCTCCTGCTTTTTTCGATCTCATGAAAAGTACAAGCAGAAATTGCATCATTTTCTGACACAGGAGAGAAAGATAATATAGAGGTTTCCTGTCACATCGCGGTGAGGTATTGTCTTGTTTTGGGTTTATGTCTCGTCTCCTCTCTTTTCAAGTCACTTGCCCTTCCTCATGCGTCTCCAGTCTGATTGTCTCACCAATTACCTGATTGTATCCACCTGTTTCCCATTACCCTCATGCGTTTGAAGTAGCCTACGTTAGCTTTGTTTTGTGCCAGTGTGTGTCGTCCTTAGTGAGATCACACCAGCGTTCTTTGCTCACAGCCATTGCCACAGTTTCTTGTCTTGAAAGCTCTAGCATCCTCTGTTAAGTTTAGTTTCTAGTTAGGTTTTGTAGTTTAGGTCCTAGTTTTTCCTCTTTATAGAGTGATTTTTAGTTGTAGTTTTATTGGTTATGATAGTTTAGATTTTCCTCAAGTTGGAGTGATTTTTTGTTAGATTGATTGATTTGATTAGGATCCTTGCCTCAGTTAGTAGATTTATTCCTCCCTTGAGAGCGTTTTCTGTTCTTTAAGTTTTATAGCCAGTCATTATTTCTTTTTCTCTTCCATTATTTTGTTAATGTTTCATAGCTGTGCGTTCTCTCCTAGGAAGAACGCACTTTAGGAAATGTTCATAGCCTTTTTGTTTACCACTCTGCCAAGGGATTGTGACTTAGACTTCATCAATAAAGTCTGCTTATTCAATATCGAGTCTCTGCGTCTGAGTCCTGCCCCAAGCCCCAGCTTGACATTCCCAACCTTTGATTTACTGAGATGCAAGGAAGCCATATTATTTGGCAAAATATCATATGGCGTTCGGTTATGTGTGGTTTGGGTTAAAATAAGTACTTTGTTATGGTTGGGGAAACATGGTGGTTTGGATAAAATGTACTTTTATAACATTAGCATCATTTGACTTCCTCTATTGGTGACCTAATAATTCCTACAGACTTGTCGCTTGAAATGTTTGTCTGCTCTTGCTCTTACTGAGCAGACAGTGTCATATGCGGGTTAACCAGCACATCATCACCATTCATTTATTCACCATTAATCATTCAGCTGTGAAATCTAGCTGTGGCCTCTTAACCTACTGTCCCTCTAATTTGCAAATTTCACATTTTGGCTCATGAAAGTTTTTGGTTTTGTTTGTTCTGGTGTATTTGAAGTGTCTTCTGCTTTATTTCTAATGATGTTTTGTTTTTTTCATTTCCTTGAAGGGGCAAAACACTGAAACTGAAGTGAATTGAACTGAGGTTGAGGTGCAGACTATAAACTGGCATAACAGAAATCAAAAATAAGGTTGGAAAAATGAGAAGCCATCATAATCTGTAATGATAAATAAATAAAAAATGTTTGTTCTGTTTAAAAACCAGATCAAACTAGGTGTAAATCCCAGTCAAACACCCCCTCTCACATCAAGTTTTTTCTTGACATTTAAATACCCCTGTGGCTGTTGATGGGGTCTGCAGGCCTATGTCACTGCAAGTGATGTTTCTATCGACTCTCCATTCATACTACTACAGCCCTCTCACAGGAGCTGTAATCAATGGACGCTAATGTCTCTATTATAATCCATGCTCTCAAATTAAGGTTGCATTGATCAACAGGCCTTGGGCTGCTACAGTCTGGAGACTGCATGAGTGACTGGGGGGAAATTTCTGTTTAAAGTGAACAGAAACTCAGAAAGGCGGCAAGAGAGGGTAAAGTGACAGTAATATAGGAGTCAAATGTGTTTGTTTTTATCGTCTTTAACTTTACTTTGTGGGCCTTCCCTGAGGTTTTTAAGTATGCACTGTTGTTACGGCTTTAGAGAGAAATGTAACATGCGTGTTGCTCAAAGGTGTGCTGATCTATAATTACTTTGGGGTGCTCAGTGAAGAATTGCTTCAGGTAATTCTCGAACAAAACAGAACCACAGAATCACAAGCTTGCTTGAGTACGACATCTTTGTAGTATGTAAAATACAAAATGTGTATTTGGAGGTACAAGTACTGCAGATCAATGCTGCAGTTCTTTTAGCTCTAAAAGATTCTGAAACATGGCGGCTAAAGTCTTTACTGTGTTTCAATATCAATAAAATTTGAGCAGACAAAAGGAAATCTAAGTTTTACAAAACAAGAACAGGTGTGCGTTACTGTGGAAATAAAAAGCAATGAACAAAAGAAAATGTTGTTTTCAGATGTCTAACTAGAGCCTCATTTGTTTGACAGAGCAGTAATTCCAATGCGTTGATATTCAGAACTCTGAAGGTCTGATTAAATAAGTACAAGACCCTGTCCTTGTTTCTTACTATGCTCAGTCAGACAGCCAGTCTTGCTCTGCATCTGCTTCCTGTCTCCATCTCTCTATTCGGCCTCATTTTCTCTCTTTTTTTACCTGGAGGCCAGTCATTTATACAGCCACTCTGTTTCCTCTCCATTTCCAAGGCTGACCAGGCCATACACACCTAGGAAATGAGAGCAAAACATGATGGAGTTGTCAAAAACACACAACATCAGGGACAGATGTCTGGAATAGATCTGTGAATATTTCCCTTGCAGAAAACAACATGGAGAGTATGGAAGTCACTGTATCTGACGATACAGTAGACACTATCACACTGTCATGGGACACTTGGGTCAATGCGAGACTTGAATAAAACGCAGCCATCGTTAGTGTTATTAGTAACGCCTGTTCTTTCTTGTTAGGACAAGTCAAAATATTTGTAGATTAAAAAAAAGACATATTAGCACTAGGAGTTGCCAGATTATTCAGTGTTACACTTTCAGTAAAGGTTGGTTTTAATTTTAATTTTTATTATCATATGGATTTTGGTATATTTAGATTCACAATTCACAAGATATAATGCGCAGAATATTTCCGTTTATGTTAGTAAACGCACAATTCAAATTTTGCCGCTCCTCTGCTCGGCTTTACAGTTGAGAGAGAGAGAGAACAAAGCAGTGAATCACACCCAAACTTCTGCACAATGGATTTTGTGTGGATAGAGCCAAGGTGCAGGCTCCATCCTGTCTGTGTGCAGCTGAAACAGACAGACCTGCAGCTCTTTGTGACAGACTGACAGGAAAGAGGAGAGAGAGAGCCCTGGGCAACACGGAGACAGCTGTAATGTGGTTGCTATGATTTTGTAAAGAGACTCAGCCTCACACAGTTACTAGGCGAAGGCTATGCTGCACAAAGTCTGACAACTATAAACGTCCCAACACAGCAAAGTACGAAGAAAACAAGGAAATTCAGGCAGGGGGCAGGCTCAGTCATCACCACACAATTCCAGAGTGTCATAACTGATGATTGAGAGAAGTTACTTTGGTATGAGTCCATACATTTTTACAAAGTTATTTTTAGTAGAATGCTTCATACTATACCTTTAAGTCACAGCAGAGGTTAACAAAAAAAACCAAATAATTATTACCCAAATCCACCATTCTGTTCACATCTACAGACCATTGTAGCCTGTTTAAGAGTTTTGTTTACCTTCAGTCTGTGACTTTCAGAATTCTCACCACTCTAGTGAACATGCTCTCCAGCTACAATAAGGTTTTACTGTTGTTTTTAGCTCAAAAGCTTAGAGAACACACGGAGGCCAAAGCTACCTGTGTCCACACAGACAGGTTTGCTACAGTCAGCCCTATCTTTCAACATGGAGTCTGCCTCTGATAATGATCAATAATGGTGATGTTGTGATTTTTGTTTACCCTCATTCAGCAAAAGAGAGAGAAAAAGAAGGGAGAAAGCACACTGGAAAAATACTGCCATTCACATGGTGATTTTCTGTGCGGATTCTGCAGATATGGAAGCTGAAACTGCAGTAAATTGCTGGTGTGATGCCTATATGACTGTCCATGGATAATTTTCAGGTCTATTTTCAACTGCTTGGATGATGCCAAAAAAATAGGCGAGACCTTGAATCTCTAGATGAGGCGCTACTGCAGCGGGCAGCATGGTCGTTCTAACCTGTTTACATGCATGGGCATCAAAATGTAAAGCAACAGAGATTCACTGCTCACACAGCCAGTGTGTCCCAGCTACCTGCTAAGCACCAAACAACACAAAAGCATAGTTAGCAACTAGTTAGTGTACACAGAGAAGCATTATGCAGCTAAAGAAAGATATTTTTTTTCAGCAGTTGGTAGAGACCAGAAACAGAGCTGAAAAGAGAGTGAATATAGTTACTGGCCAGAAACATGATTCCAAATGAATGCTAATGGTGCTCTGTGTCTATGGGATAAAGACACATCAGCTATAGCAGCTTTAGAAAGTGACAATATGTCAGTGTTGCATGATAACAAGTATGTAATATATAAAACATTCCTATTATATAATATACATGGAGCTACACAATCTGAAACCACCAAAAAATAGAGGAATTCTCTTACACAGCATCGTTCTTGTAATACTTTATCTCTCAGTCAAACCCTTTGGTCTGATCCCAAATTACATCCTCTGCTATAACTGCTCATTTCCACTTCTGTCTTTTCATTTTTCCCCCTGTCTCCCTCTTTCACTCACACTCACCTTTTCTGTAGTGACATTAATTACAATGAGGAGTCGGTGATGGTACTCATTACTTCAGCATTACAGCAGGCATATTCAGCAAACACGCCACCTGATGGAGTGTCCACATCACACTGCACTGTGATTTATCTCTTGTTTCTGCCACAGTGCTTTAACCAATGAGTCTTATTCTACACCATTTACTGCCACAACATGTCTCACACAAAGAGGGGTGACTGTGATTGCTACCGATAGAGGCTCAGCACAAGTGGAATGGTATGGCAACCATCTGAATGGTATGTCCCACACAAATATTGTTATGGCTATATTAGAGGACACACTGTGCACATGAGTGGGCTTTTTTTTTTTAATTTGAAGACACTTTTCTTTGATCTTTATATATATATATATATATATATGTGCCTGGGGGCAATAAGAATGTGCATACAGTCCAATTGAGTTGGTCTTTATTTTTCAAGCAAAGGTTCAAGGCAAATACTATTCTCATATTACAACCCAAGTTACAATGACTTGGGACACAGGGAGCTAAAAGTCAGGGAGTCTCTGCATACAGAGCCAATGACAAGATTTCATCTATATGTAACATGTCATATGGACAGTAGTTCACAAAATAAGAAGCCATGTGAATGAACATCTCCATAAGTGAGTGGAAAATCTCTAAAAAAAATTATGAGTATCACGGTCACACTTTCCGAGGGCGTTGAGGGCAAAGACAGAGGAGGAAAGAGGAAAAAAAGAAACAATTCAGGTGAATTCAGGTGGGAGACCTGACAGAAACAGAGACAATAGAAAGACAATGACTGAGACAAAGGTGAATGAAACAAAATGATAATCAAAAAAAGATAATAAGAAGAGGAAAGCCTGGCACAAAAGCAGAGTGTCTTTTATCAGATTAAATTAGTCTGAACTCAGAGATGTCGGGAGAGTCTCTAATCCTTTCTCCCTTAGGCCTTGAATCACCTGCCATCCACAAAGTCACCGTCCATCCCACAGGAAAACACTCATTACAGGCTGCCATTACGTTTGACTGCATCTCTCTCCGTAACCTTGAAACACTGTTCACTCAGCCAAAAACACTTCAATCCAGCGGGAGACCAAGGTCAATTGAGTCAATGTCGAGTGACTCCTTTTTCCCAAAAGGCACTGCAATTGACATGTTTCGTTTTTTTGCTTTGAAAGTGACAAGTGTAGGTACGTCATATGGGAACATAAAGCACTGGCTGTAACTATTTGCATTGATCTCAGAAAAGCCAGCTGTGGGAGTCAAACCTCTAATAAAAATGGCAAAAAGATCGCACTGAGGCAATGTCCTTGAAGACAGTCATAAAGACACTCTGTTACATGTGTATTTACATGTTGCTGTTTGTCACCTAGCAGATTAAACTGTCCAAATAGGAGAAATCAGTGGTGTGTTTTCAGTTTTCTGATCTCTGCAGGGTTTTGATGTGTACCAACGAAGAAGACTGTCTCATCCCTTCTTTCTTTCTGAGTTCACTGTTAGTGCTTGATGCAGTTATTTATGAGGACTGGAGATCAGTTGGGACATAAAGCCCAGACATTAGAAGGCATCACTCCAGCAGTATCCTCCTCCCATAAACAATTTTAAACTTAAAACAGCCTTGCCTTTAAATAATTGAAAGAACACCTCTTGGCTACTGCCAGTTACAAATATGTGTACTCATTTGAAATGCATCACACATTATTCAAATTTTTATCTGATAGGCTATAGCAGCAAATTATGTTACCAAATTGCATTGGATGTGACTTTCCACACCGCTCTGCTGTGCTGACCCCTATTAGTAAGTCTAATCTGCATTTTTTCTGCTAGTTTATTTGTAATGGAAAGTATAGCAAAAATACAGCAGGGGGAAGCTGATGTCTAGGGAGACAGATCACAGAGAAGGGGAGCTGTAGCTAATTTCATGCCTTGTATTTTTCTGTCATGCATGGTTAATTCATGGTTCAGGCTGCACGATGAAATGTGTGCCCTGTGATCTTCCACAGTCCCCCCTCGTCTGGGCCTCAAGTGGTGGAGTCTGAGCTATCTTTATGTGGGGAGGCCTTGAATATCCATATTACGGTTTACTTTCATGCAGTGCTAATTCAGACAGAGCCCGATAAAACCAAGGGGGAGACAGTAGTGGCAGTTCCATTTGGGTTCGCTACCCTTGACTGCCTCTGAGATGTAAATGACTACCCACCCCCACCATCCAGTGTGCCTGGTCTTGCTCCATTTGTAATTTAATACCCTTGACAGAATGCAGTAGTTGGCTGAAAATATATTTATATATATATCAGAAAAATCGACTTTAACATGCTATAAAAATAAAATACTATTAAAGAAAGAGTTCAGTATTTTGGGAAATATTAGCTTTCTTGCCGAAAATTAGATGAGAAGGTTGATACCATTCTCATCTATGATAGCAGCAGCCAGTTAGCTTAAACTTAGCATAGAGAATGGAATCAGTAAGGAGCTAGCCTGGCACTGTCCAAAGGTACAAGTAAAATCTGACTAAAGCTCAAGAATTAACATGTTAAATGTAGCTAGCTTGTTTATTCAGTGCAAAAATAAAACTGCATCTCTTGGTTTCATAGGAGGCCATGTACCAGATTTATTACATTTCTTTGCTGGCATTTGAAGGACTAATAGGAATGTAATGTAATGTGTTGAGCAAGTTATTAATTGAAAAATAATTACATTTTTTTACACATTTTACATTTTATTACACATTTTTTTACTCAGCAGCAAAACTAATTAGTAGCATTTCTTCGTAGTATACCTTTGGTTACTCAGCCCATCATTGTCAAGGGTTACTTTAAACAACTCTACACTCACTTGTCACATCCTCTGTATTTAACACATTTGGAAATAACATTCTGGTTTAAGGACAATCCAGCCTACAATGGTGCTGCAGAGTTCATATGCATTCTAACTCTAGAACAGTCCCTTCTGTAATGTTACTAAACAGTTAAGATTTCAACACATATAAATTAGACAACTTCTGCAGAATCTGGATTTGTATTGTCCCTCATATTGGCATCAAACTATCATGTACCAGACCACTTCGTCCAGACTGAGAGAACAAAGTAACAAGAGCCTATTTAACTCCAGGTAAGACAGTAAGCCAACCCCAAAATGTCAAAGTAATTGACTGTCACTGGAGTTAGTAATTGTATCATAATCCCTTTCATTACTCCTTACTGAAACAAGGACTCATTTTACTCAGTTGTGTTATAAATTCATGAGCTGCTGCCTACACTGTTTATTCCTGTACTTTACAGGTGCTGGTAGACAGTTTTCTTTGGTCAGAGCCAGACTAGGGATTTCCATCTGTTTCCCCCTACTTTGAGTCCTTATGGTATGCTGATAAACTAATTGACTGCTGGTATTAGCTTGTTTACCAGATAGATTTGACAGATAGATCTAACTTATGGCAGAGAAGGCCATTTCCAAAAATGTTATAATGTCCCTTTAAAAGAATTCAACATTTTTTTAAAATTTGTCTAAATAATTGGTTACATAAAGGTTTGGGGCTCTTGGTAGTACCGACCTCGAGTTGCATGTGCTAACATTATATCATCAAATACCAGCTCTAAACAGTGGAACAAACCCTGAATATGGCAGCTGTGTCTCTTCTTCCTCAGGAGACAACGCCAGCTGATCTGCTACCAGGTACATGTAGGGCACAGCTGCACATCCTACTTCCTCTCTCCTTTACCTGTCGAAAGTGGTTAGGGCGGAGTGGCCCCGTCGGACCACCCACTATCGAAGCATGTCGTCCGGTCATCTGTAGAGAATGCAGCTGTCCCTAGGTGAACTTTGCTGGCACTTATTCTTATAATGAGGTCCATTTCAGAACACTGACTGCCTGTGGTGGGGTAGTTCAGGGTAGGGTTAGAGGGGCTAAAGAGAGGTGAATGAAATGAATGCAGATGGAAAGGAAGTGAAGAAAATTGAGGGCCACACTGCCACGGGGAATGTCCATGCATAAAGATGAAAGCACAGGGGCCAATGTTGCTCCAACAAATCAGTCAGACAGTGGTTGGGGGGCGCAGCTGTCCTGGCAGTTCCCCAACTGTGACAGGAATATGTCCCACATACAGTTGTGTGTGTGTGTGTGTGTGTGTGTGTGTGTGTGTGCGTGCGTGGCTGTGAACAGATTTGTGTGCAAATATGTCCACTGACATACACAGAGAAATCATGCACCATGCCACAAACACACGCATTCACACCATACTAGATTCTGTCTCAAGTTTCCTAACAAGCTAGATGCCCAGAAACTTACTTGATTATTGATACACCACCAACACTGAGCTCCACATTTGTTTTCTACAAGTTCTCCTTTGAGCCTTAAGTGCAGTATCATCTGGCTTTCATCCTTTCCGTTTGACTGAACTGCTTTACTTTTATTCAGTACAAGGTGAAAGAGAAAATTAGGCTGACCAGCAGATTCTTAAACTCCACTTTCAAATCCTTCACTTCACTTCCAGGCCCCTGTCTCAAATCTGAATCGATACGTATCTCCACTGCCGGAGACATTGCTGCTGCTGCTCACTATCGGCACTCCTCATCCAGCAATATGCTCTGGAGATTAGCCCTGTGTGATGCTGCTCCTACTAGTGCTGCCCGTATCTCCCCTTCCCCTTCTCAAGGTCACATCAGTGCAGAAGGCATGGACGCAGCATGAAATGGGGTTTATCAGAGAGCAACTGTGCTTACTTGTTTATTTGAAACACACGCAGCATGTTGAGTAATTGCATGAAAAGACTGTCGATGTGCGCTGAGAGCATTTTAATTAGCTCTTGTTTGCCCTGTCAACAACAAGCTATCTCTGAATGACAAAGCAGTTCTGTGTCGATTACGAAATGAATGACTTCCTCTGCAAATCGGGAGGCCGAGGATGGGGCTTGAAAAAGTCCAAACACAGAAAAGTGAATAGTATCTAAGACAGCCTGACTACTGGCCCCTGATAGCGCAGTCTCTCTTATTGTCTGCTCATACTTTCTCTGACATTCCCACTGAACTGTGAACAAGCACACTTACACAAAAAAACATAGAGTTGCTAAGAAAGTCACAGCATCCTTATCATCACCAAGTCTGTTACTTTCTAATGTAACAGATGCCTTGTAGTAGAGCTCAGAGTGGTGGAAACACCTGCAGGCATCTTTGTTGACTTGTGAAAGCATATGAGCTTGGCTTTGTGTGTGAACATGTGTGTAGAAGACTGACAACCCTGCTTTGGGTGGTGCTGCCATCTAGTGGTAAATATGTACACTGAAGACCACACTGCATCTGATGTACATGACATGGTTCATTCATCATATAATAAGCTGATGGGTGAAGAAACACATTGCTCTATCGCATACTCGTGTTTTAATTTATGAAAAAGGAGAACATGCAATTAAACAACTATGCAATTAAGATAGCATTTCTGTTGCATATCTTTATATTATAGCCAATTTGGCTAATAGATTGTTCAGTCTAGCCATTACATGCAGATGAAAGTGTTTAACACGTGATTCACAACCTCAAGCAGGCAGCAAAGGCTGTGTGATGAAATGTATAAATGTGTTTGTGCTGTTTGCATCACTGCATAAAGTCCATGGTCATAAACAGTGAATCATCCCTTCTGCTGCAGACCTAATCATCCATTCCAGTAACCTAATTATGTCCACAAGACAAATATGGGCATATTTTTCACAAAATAGCTCATGGATCCAAGTCAGAATGTCAAAATACTGGTACACAAAGATGAAGAGTGACCTTTTACCTCCCAGTGTGTCATGCAACATCATCCCAACCACCCCAACCTCCCTCCTCAGGCCTCCCAGAGCTGCTCCCCTTCCTGTAGGGCTCCAATGGCAGTATCTGCAGTTTATTTATCACTCATAAGCTGTGCAAGCCCTCTGCTGACCTTGTTTGGCCCTGTCTTTCTCTGGACTCCATCCTGGTGCTGGCAGAGAGGAGCACTGAGCAAGAGTGACTCCACTCTGGAACGGCCAGATAGCATGCCCCCCGGCCTCAACAACACTGGTGTAAGGTCAGTGGTAACAGTTAAGATGAATTTAGCAGCCATTAAAACAACATACAGTCAGTCTGCTTCTAATTCTCTCAGCCTTTCTGTTATGTCCTTTTTTGTGTCCATCTTATTTTGGCTTTGTTATATCCATCTCTAATCACAGTATGCAGATATTTCAATCACCGACACTCAATAAAAAACCCAACAGCAGTATAACCAAGTAATTTAGAGATATGAGAGAAAGTCAGTCTGGGAAAATAACACAATAATGCCGAGTCAGGGATAACCAGCCAGCACACACAGTAGCTTTCCATACCTGTCTCCTGGATTTACGAATGATGTTTTGCCCATCCATGTAATTCGAACTGATTCCTTCATCAAAACAGCTGTGGAGAGGAACAGCAATGAGATTCACTGTGTAACCATATTTGACAGGTAAGGAGTGAACAGACTTAAACCAATCTAAAACCATCTCCCTGCATCCATAATCTTCGGTGGCACATAGTAAAGACGCTATGTGAGATTGTTATATCGGGTGGAGGGCTGCAGTGCGACAATGAATAAGCAAAGTGCCACTATAGGATTGCTTCACTTTGTCAAATGTGTTGTGCCTCACGCAATAAACGTCCTCGCGAGTATTTCAATTTGTGTGTGTGCTTCCATATTATGTATGCATGCGTATGTGTGCGTGTGCGCGCGTGTGTGCCCATGTGTGCACGTATTCACCAGACTGGGAACTGGCAGGCTGCTGACCCACTTTGAGTTGTTTTCATTCTTCATTCACTCCCCATGAGCAACCACAAGGCTCTTGCTTTCCCTCTTTTTATTTTCTTCTTCATCCCGTTCTCCTCCCAGTATTTACCTGGTAATAATTGTGACATGAATCATTTCCGACAGGGAGGAGCTCAGGTTTGAGAACAAAACTCCCACTTCAAAAGCCGGGAAGAGGAAGGGAAACTTTATTTTGATTCCCACAGCTCAAGCAACTGATGAGTTTACAAGAGCTCCCTGTGTCTCTGTGTTTATCTGAGTGATTTTAGTGGAAAGCATGAACATCTGAGGTGAGAAGGGAACATGAGAGGCTATATGCAGGGAAAAGACTAACACTGGATTCTTTTTTTTCTTCTTTAAAAGAAGAATCAATGAATGACTGAAAAGAGAGGTGACAGTACAGCACTCACTTAGTTTTCCTTCATGCAGGCATGACATTACCTTCCTACAGGGCTGTAGATGTTAGATGAATGACCTTAAAATGTATAAGCAGTCGTGAATAAAAATAATAATAACACCATATTTGCAGGGAAGGTAATTCACACACCTGAAATACAGTGGGTCAGATTGTAAAATTGTGAACTCAGTAACTGCTAAGCTTTTTATTTTTTAGAACAGGAGTATGTGTTCTAAATTGCACTGTTTCAAAAAGGATGTACAATATGAGCAGAACTGTTGATGATGAAAATATGAATGTATAATCCATCCTGATAGATGAGTTTATTAACCCTTGTAGGGTTATCTTCCTGAATAAGCTTAACTACCTGCAAACCTGATTCTAAAAAAATGTGTATAACTAAAAAAAGATATAAATAAAATCAGAATACAATCATTTGCAAATCCTTTCCCTCTTATATTCAACTGGATAGAGCACAGAGATATTTAATATTCAAACTGAAAAACTATTGTTTTTGGTGAGAATACACACTCATTCTGAATCTGATGCTGGCAACATATTTTAATAAGTTGTGACGGGACATGTTTGCTGTATTTATGTCATCTTTTCCTTAAAAAACACTCAGTTTAAACTGAGGACACTGACTGTTGAATTTTCGAAAGTGAAGTTCTTTCCTATTGATGGGTTGTACATGTCTTATCCATTTTAACCACCATATTTGAATCTGTCATTTGGATGGTGAATGGTGAATTCACACTGGCATTGTATGCTAGACAAGAGAGCCCTGCATCTATGTGATATGGAGATCCTCTTGGATTTGTTCTCCCTGGACATGTCCTTTGGCACCTCTCTCTCTGATACTATGCAGAGATTTCATTTGTTGAAAGAAACTTATGTCTGTTGAAGCTATCAACCCCCTCTAGGGGAAATGGATACCCATCATATTCTACCAGCCTCAGTGAAGACACGGTGTTCAGTTTTATCAGAAGAGAGGGAATATGTCAAGACCCAATCTTCAGCTCACAAGTCTAGATACATCCAAACTTATCTACTAGAAGTCGTCCAAGGGGATATATGGGCTGGAGAGACTGGATGCGCTGTAATGATGGCTGCAAAGGCTAACAAGGCATATGAGCTTGTTCATCCATGCTGCAACTGCTTTAGAAGCTAGAACCAGGTAGAGATGTTTCTGCATCTGAAGAGTGATTTTCACTGTATGTGTTTTTGTGCACTTCATGTGTATGGCTAATATACATACAAATAAACACACCATCTCTCAGAACAAAACACCAGTCAATGTCATCCTCTGCTATTTTCAGGAATTACCACAGAAATGTTTAGATTAACTCAGGTTTGATTTGGTTTACTGAAATAGAGCCGAAAAAGGTTTTGTTGCTTTTTACCTATGCTCTGGTTCATGGACATTTTTCTGCATTTAATGCTAATGGACAGGATTTACAATAAATCAAAAGAAAGAAAACAAACGCTATAAAGTAGGAATTTGGGGGATCAGGATCCAAATGGCTGTGCATGTAGCCTGCATATGGTGCTAACTAAGAGGTGATTTACGCATAATTAAATTAAAATTAAAAACAAGTACAACATAACTTACTGTTATGCAGGGATCTCCAGAAATATGTCGAGAATTGTTGCAAAATATAAACCAGCCACCCAGCGACTGCAAGTTGTAACTGCATAGCTGATGTTGGGCTGATAGTATGTGACACATTTAGAGTGAGAAGTGAATGTAATACGGAATATGGTCAACACATCTGAGCTGACACTGATTATTATTCCAACATGACATTAGACTAAAGGATCAAATAATGTCCGATAAGTTAGCTTGAGTGAGATGTCCCCACTTACCAATCCTTCAAGCTGTGAATGGCAAATATTTTTACATGTATGCGGATACACTTAAGGATTAGCAGTCAAAGTTATTGTTTGCATCAAAGCCATGGTTTAAGAGCTTGTGATGTTACAGTGACTGTTCAAACAGTTTAGCTGACTGCACTTGAGTTGACTAAGTATACTTTACTTACTTACTAAGTATGAACTGGCCCATTTACAATTTGTGACAGTCGGTTTAAAGGGCAACAGTTGGCTGCTAATGTATCTGTTTTTCTGATGATGCTCTTGACCGGTTTTCTCTCTTTGCCTTAGTCTCGTTGTGCTCTTCAGTGACACTGGAGATGGCGACTGTGATGACAATGGTACCGCAGAGCATGTGTTGCCTTCCTCAGATCCACACACTTCTGTTACTGGGAGTGTTAACATAGCCAGTAGCCTTGCCACCTCCATGTCAGCTTGCATCAAAGCTCTCTGCCGCACATGGATGCCCCCTCCTATTGTTAGTCTGGCCTCATGCTAAGAAAATAAGAAAACTGTTTTCCTTGTTGTCATGGTCTGACCTGAAGCTGATGAGTATATTCCACTAAATGCTGCTTCTTAGTCAAAAGAGAATTAGCCTTACCCTCAGCCCTTGTCTTTGATTTGCAAATCCTACTCGAGAGGCCTCCCTATTTAATTCAGAGAATCCCATTTGGGAATTTAATCAATTATTCATTAAGGCTGCTGTTGAGAAATAGACACAACTAGCATTTCAAATGTTTCCAAAAAAACTGAATTCAAGCTGTCTCCCACCATCCTGAAGAAACCATTCAAAAACCTATATCACTGCTTACCAACTCCCCGCAGGGTGATTTCATTTAAACGAAACAATGACTCCACTCCATCAGTCATCCGGCAGCATGTCCAGCGAGGGGGCAGACAAAATGGTATAGAGCTCCTCAGTGCCAAATGCCACGGCACAGCCAAAAAGAGAAGCACCCAAATGACTGGGTTTATTAAAAGCTTTCTTGTCCCGTGCCGCAGCCTGGTGATTGATCTTCTTTGACGTGTCCTTTTACCCTGTGTCACACTGATGAACTTCGTCTCTGCTGAGATACTGACAGACTACCTCCTCCTCTGAGGAACAAAGAGGAAGGAAGGAAGATGGGAAGAGAACAGAGACAGAGGAGATGCAGAGATGTGAAAGATGCAGGTGCAAAGAAGAAGAAGAAGAAAGAGTGAGAGAGGAAGAAAGAAAGAAAAAAGAAAGAAAGCAAAAGGCGAAGGACAAAGACCAACAAGTACCAGTCATTCACAGCAGGGATGTCACTTTTATTTCTAATCATTATGGCAGGAAAGCCTGACTCAAGATATTCCTCACATTTATCATAACAGTAGAGTGGCAACATTGCATAATTCTTCTGTTTCACTACAAAATTTCATTTTGCAAACTTTTACGTTCTCCCTCTGTTTAGTAGTCTCAAGTGAAAATATATACCTTACTGGCAACTGAGGCTTTAAAAAAAACCAAATAGTCAGTTTTGTTACAGATTCCAAAGGGGTTTAAAATAACTTGAAAATGAAAAAAATGAAGACCCATTCCCCTTCAATCACTGAACGAATGAATACAGTGAAACACCACTGTGAAGTCTTCTGTGTTCCTCATTAGGGAAAAGAGTCTGAAATGCAGTCAACGCTGGCTCTCACTGGTGGCAACAGAGACTGGAACAGCTTGGGGATTTCCTTCTGGCTATTTTGCAAAAGATGTTGGCTGTCTTTCCTGTGCATGCTTCCTCATTACTCTGGATGTAAATCCAGGTGGAATTGGTTAGTGCTAACAAAAAACTGAGAACAGTGTTTGCACTACAGCACCATGATGGATTCAGCAAGTGCTCATCAATGACGCAGAGAACAGACAAGACTGTAGTCCCTTTACCAATGCCCTTCCCTTGAAAACTATAATCAGAACAGCAACACTCTTACATAGTAGCTCTAAACCCTACAGGTTTTGAGGATGTTTGCAACCCCAGCTGGGAGGTTGGGTGCATGGGGGTTCTCACTGTTACAATATCATGATAACTTGGGTTTCTATACTGTATATGGACATTATCAGTATTTAGAATATGTTATTTGCTGGAAACCAGAGAGAATTTCCCTTAAAAGTTGAATTTGTCTATGGCATTCATTCATGCATTTCCAAAGTTACTTACCGGTAGTTAGTTTTTGGAATTGAAAAGACAAAGAAAAAAGAAAAGAAACTTTAGCATAATAGAAATTCCTGCTATTTCTGCACAGTAGCGCTTTCATTGTGTAAATGTTACTGATAATGTTAGCATTCACAAGATTCTTCGGGTTTATTATGAAAATATAGAAATATACCATACAGCGGTTACTCTCAACCAGAGGAAGTGGTAAGACTTCATTTCAATAAAAAATGTTAAATGCTAATAATGAACATTTTCCAACACGTCACCCAATTAAGCTCTCAGTGATTCAGACCCTTTCAAAGATACAATGTGTTTAATACTATACATGAATACGCCTTTTTCACAGAAGACGTTTTGACATATCACAGTATGACAGCACAGGAGTAGATTATAAAATTAGAAGAAGAGGAGGAAGAAGAAGAAGCCAAATTCCTTTTAGCTACTTCACTTTCAGTGTTCTAGCATTGTACATGTCAGCTCACTGTGGCACTTTCATGGACAGAGTTGTCGTTGATGTTCACAGTGACACCTGTAATTTACAGTCTACTGTGAAAAGGCCAAATGTTTGCTGTAAAAAGGCAGATGCTTTTTAATTTTGTACATGTCCTGTTTATGAAAGAGATGTGCTTGTAAATGAAGATGAAACAACTTGAGATGACTTATGAATAAATTATTAATGGATTATGAAATAATATTTTCAGAGTGTGTAAGTAAATATTTGTATGAGTTTCTTGCTGATTGCACTCTGGTACTCTGTTGCAAAATTATCAGACTCTTCGGCTTCGAGGATACATTTTATTGCACTGTTCAATGAGACTCATCTCTTTGGACAGAAAACACATGCAGAAATTTGAATTAGTCTGTTAAATTAATTTGAAGCTTATCAGGAAAGACAAAAACTTCAGAAAAAAATTCGTGATAAGTAAGGCCTGGGACACTTCTGTTTTACGTTCTAAAAACCAAGTGGTGTCATCATCTGGTTGGAATATTTGTCTACCATAAAAATAAAAATGCATGCCTTTAAAAGGATGTTGATTTATTAATAAAATGAGGACTTAATCTTAGAAATTCCTCCTTCTAAGTGAAATTTGAGCGATGTAAAAGACAATTTCACAGAGCTGTTATTACCAGTGTAGCACGAGAGATGTTCACTGAGCGTTTCCATACAAAACCAAATGAAACTTTTACGACAAACTACATTTTTATGAGACGCAAAATTGTCTATTGAATTTGCAAATGTCATATGTGCAATGTGTGGCACAATTCAACGGGATCAAAAATGATTTATCTATTGCCTTTAACTACCACACATACTTTCTACGAAATAAGGTTCTATAAGGATACCGGAAGGGGCCTAACTTCGGCTTTGTCAACGCGCATGCCCAGTCTATTGATAAAGAAAGAACGGGAAAATGTCGTTGACGAGGTAAGTGCTGCGACAAGGCCTGTTATGTTTGTATCATACTAAATCATGTCATATATCGTTTCTATTTCAAATTGTACGCTATATCAGCTATATTTAGTCTCTCACATTGACGCTTTTGTTCTGCCTGAAGTCGCTTTCATGTTTTAGTAGAAGATAATGGCACCAGCTAACGCTAAACATTTGCTAGTAGCTAGCGTTAGCTAGTTCAGTAAGTGAGTAAATCTTACTAGTAGCACGCAGCCCTAGTTTCAACATAGCTTTGTAAATTGCTTACAGGTGATGTGATAACTACATATTTCAGTTCTATTTAAGGTCTTTGTAACCATAGCAGTTTAAACGCATCAGATCCACGTTCATGGAGAAGCTTGCGGCTAATGCTAGCTGGAACTTAGCTACGACGTGTAACAAGACGATGATTTTGTGTCCAGTTTCTTACCGGCGCCGACCCAGCTGTCTCAGGACCAATTGGAGGCAGAGGAGAGGCTCCGGGCCCAGAAGTCGTACTCCACCGCTCTAGTTTCATCCCGCAGAGAGCCCCCTCCTTATGGAAACAGGAAAGGCTGGGTGCCTCGTTCACTTGAGGTAGATGAGTTTGTTAAATACACAATGTTTAGCATGGTAAAATGCTTCAAATGGGTTTTGTCCTTTGTTTGTGGTTATGGATATTTCTTGTCTGGTGTTCCGTACGGATGGCGTTACTTACTGTAGTTAAAGTTCATCTTCTCATTTTTACTGTAAAATCTGTGTTGCAGGACTTCGGAGATGGAGGAGCTTTCCCAGAGATCCATGTGGCCCAATTTCCTCTGGAGATGGGTAGAAAGAAGAAGACATCCAATGCCCTCGCTGTTCAGGTGGATGCAGAAGGGAAGATCAAATATGATGCCATCGCCAAACAAGGACAAAACAAGGATAAGGTATACAGGCAAATGATTGCTTCACCTGTCAGCAAGGTTGCCTCCACACACAGTAATGCATAACTTGAGAAATGTGAAGTGAGAAGAGTGGTAAAAGTCTGTAACTTAGTGTAATTCTAGTGTGAGTGTAATTGTTTTCATCAAAACAACAGGGACACCTGCACAGGTCTTTTAGTGTACTTAATGTGAAGGGCATTCCCGTGTCTCAGTCTTAGGTCTGGGTGTAGACCTGATAAATTTAAACTTGTTTCAGTGTTAGTTGCCATATTGTCAATAAGTAATTAAAAATTTGATTACATGAATCTTTTATATGTCACTTTTAAATTATGTTATGCATAGATACTCGAGCTGTATTTAATTTTCTGATTTGGTTTCAAAAAAGTCATTCATTTCTCATTGTGCATGGTTGCAGGTGGTTTTCAGTAAGTACACAGACCTTCTTCCAAAGGAAGTTCTGAATGTTGATGCTCCAGAGCTACAGAGGCCTGATGAGGAGGCTGTAAAAGAGGTGAGTCATTGTGTGTTTCCATCAGAACAAATTATTAATGGCTATACATTTAACTATTAAAAGATTGTATAGCATTTGTTGAACCATTTACCAAAGGAGAGCATCTAGTTACTGTGGCAAAGTTGTTAAAACACTTTGTTTCTCTAATCACATTCAGAAATAGACTGATTTTGGCAAGTTTTTCAGAGTCAGAGTTAGGTAAATCTGATAACCACTGTACATCTAAACATGTGTTCTCTGTAGCTGACAGAGAAGACCCGTGCTGCTCTGGACAAGCAAGTGTCTCAAAAAATTGCTGCTGCCATGCCTGTAAGAGCTGCAGACAAACAAGCTCCTGCACAGTACATCAGGTATGTATTCGAATTGGAACAGTTTCTACAGTGTTTTAGTACACAGATCCTCAATAGGGAAAATGGGATTGTTTTACAGTTGTGAGTCCACATGATGCTACATTGACATTATCTCAGATTTACAGTAGTGATGAGAAAGATCCACAGTCATGACATGCAATGTTATGAAACACTGAAGTACATACTGTGGATTGACTTAAACTGTTTAAATTAAAATTTAAATTAACTCTCTCACCTGTATTTGTGTATGTATATGAGGATGAGGTTAAAAGTTTTATGAATGTTGACATGTTTCTTCTTCTTTGTCTCTACTCAAGATACACCCCGTCCCAGCAGGGAGTGGCTTTTAACTCAGGGGCCAAACAGAGGGTGATCCGAATGGTAGAAATGCAGAAAGATCCAATGGAACCTCCACGTTTCAAGTAGGTGACACAGTAAAATAGAGTCATGTGTAAATGCTGGTTTAGTAGATTTAGATCATATTCCTGTTTTTTTTGTTTTTTAAATGTAACTAGCATAATTATTCCAATGAACTATTTGAGGTTGTTTTGGAAATAGTTGGTAAGCCATTTTTTAATAATGAAGTCAATATTACGTATTTTGTCTTGAAGAGTGTGTGTGTTTAAGGAGTTCCCATTCATAGTTTATTAATCTGAAGTGTGTGTCAAGTAATAGCTGAAGGAAATGGTAAGAAGAATTCAGTACTAAGAAGGAGAAAGATTTAAATAAAAGCCCTGAAAAATTAAAACCCGTTTGGAAGATTTTGGTAGGATGTGATTCATTATTTGTTCAACTTAAGTTCTCTCTTGAGCACAGTTCCCTTGAAAATCTTAATCATTCTATCAATAATTGCTCATTGATATATTTGAATGTCTAAAGTTGGCTCTGTTATATAAGCTTGCTTTTATAAAGAAGTCATCTTTGACTAACATGTCAAATGAAACTTGACATTTACAAGGTGATTTAGATCATTATAAGTATTCTTTTGACTATTTTTCTAGTGGAAACTTTTCATTATCTTTATTATCCAGCCCCTTCACTCTGACTAAAATGATGAAGGAATTTGATGTGTTTGATTGTTGATTGTTTGTTTCAGGATCAACAAGAAGATTCCTCGAGGGCCTCCTTCTCCTCCTGCTCCTGTCATGCATTCCCCAAGCAGAAAGGTACAGTTGACTGAAATGTTTAAAACATTCTCCTATTCAGTACTTACATGCAGTGCTGGAAAATCAAAATATTAAGTTTGATAGAGTGTCCCTCTTTGGTTGTAGATGACTGTCAAAGAGCAGCAGGAGTGGAAGATTCCTCCATGCATCTCCAACTGGAAAAACGCAAAGGTAATGTGACGACAGAATGAAATGGAGCATTTGGCTCTCTTGTATCTGAATATGTCAGTGACACAGATTTTATTTTCAGGCTTTTAGTTTGTTTCGTATAGATAGATACATAGATACTTTTTTGATCCCGTGGGAAATTCATGTATTTTGATACATTGCAAAATAATATTTGATTTTTTTTGGGACATCGGCTCTTGTCATGTTGTCAATTCGAGTTTGATTCCTCTACTGTCTTTTTCCTGCTCTACTTCTTTCCCTCAATGTGCTTCATATTCCGCAGGGCTATACCATTCCTCTTGACAAACGGCTGGCTGCTGATGGCAGGGGGCTGCAAACGGTTCATATCAATGAAAACTTTGCCAAGCTGGCTGAGGCACTCTACATTGCTGACAGAAAGGTACTCCTCTACTGCCCGAGATGATGTGCTTCAGAACTGTTGCATTGTTTAAAATATGTACCCTTTTTTAAAATGAATATTTAAATAATATACTGAATTGCTGATTGTTTCCATAGGCCAGAGAAGCAGTGGAGATGAGAGCTCAGGTGGAGAAGAAGATGGCCCAGAAGGAGAAGGAAAAGAAGGAGGAGAAACTGAGGGAACTGGCCCAAATGGCTAGAGACCGCAGGGCAGGGATCAAAAGTCATGGGGACAAAGGTGCGGGCCTGAAAATAAGGGTTATTTTAATGGTGTATGTGTGAGTGGAGTAGACTCCGTTGTCAGTGCTGTTCCCAGTTCCAAATCTGGAACATGAGTGCCATAAGTGATGACAACATTTGTGTCCCTGCCAGTTTTGACAGGACCAGTAAGCTGTGAAATGATGTGTCTGCTTCCCTGCTGATACTACATGTGTATTTTGAGAAGAAAAATGTAGTAGAAAAGAAAAACAGTTTTGTACACAGTTTTTGAGACCATTTAAACATCACTCTGAATCAGAGAATGCAACATTTGAACTAATATTTTATTATACATTCTGGCAACTGTCAGCTGTTTTTATCTTGCATGTTAACTCACCACTGACAGTGTCTGTCAGTCCCCTGCCCTCCTCTCAATTTACTGTCATCTATGTTTTCCATTATCCCTAACATCACCAACAGCCTGTCTCCACCTTTTCGTACCTGTCTTCTCATTTCTCTCTCCATCTTTCTTCATTTCCATTCCATCTCTGCACTTCCACTGCACCATTTCACATCATCTGTCTCCCATTCTGCTCCTCGTGTGAGTTTTATTTCTTTTTTTATAATGTCTTTTTGTTTCTTTTCTTTCTTCCCATAAACCAACCCCCCCCCCTCCCGTCTCATGCGGCAGGTGGCGAGGACGGCGAGGCCAGAGAGCGTGACGAAATCCGCCATGACAGAAGGAAAGAGAGACAGCACGACAGGAACATTTCCAGGGCTGCTCCTGATAAGAGGTGCTGGACACACACTTTAAACACACTGCATGTGAAGTCACCCACCCCTCATTTCAGTATATACACACACAGATTCACTGCTGAATCATTCATAGCGACTGGCAGTAATACTGAATAAACCCAGCAGGATCCAGGAGACTGCTCAAGCAGTGGTTTTTGTCTGCAGTTATCCACAGACTGTTTGTGCATGTGAGATGTGTGATCAGTGTGTGTGTGTGTCCTGTCAGGTTGTAAATTGATGGAATTGTGGGTCTCTGGAGGAGTGGAGGAATTGAAATTCAGCGGAGAGCTCATTACAGTCACAATTCCAGCTGTCAGAAAACGGAAACCTCGCTATGTTAAAATTACCTTTCACTTAACTTTGAGATAAGGACAGTCGAGATGTTAAAGTCACCAAGAACTTGATTTTTTTTTTAAAATAAACAGAAAAAATCTTCATTTTCTTCATTACATACATACATTTTGCCAAAAATTAAATCTTTATTGGCAGAAAGAAGCACCTCTTGAAAATATGATTTTAGAAGTCACCATATTATACCCATAGACATACATAAAAATTTCAGTCAGTATTTTATTATACTGTATATTGTGTGAGACGACACTATGAAATTATGATTCCCTTCTGAGAATTTTTATGCTACTGCACTAAAAATTGTTTTAATCGAAATGTAATAATATTAATAGAACTACTCCCTAGCAAGCTCCTAGCAGTTATTTTTCCTATCTTTTTTTGTCATTGTTGGGTGTGTGTGCCAGCAGTTATTGCTGTGAATTCTTGCTAAATTTCAGACATTGTTCTGTGTCCCAGGTCGAAGCTGCAGAGAGACCAGGACAGGGACATCAGCGAGCTCATCGCTCTGGGCGTACCTAACCCTCGTTCTGCCAGTGAGGCCCAGTATGACCAGAGACTCTTCAACCAGAGCAAGGTTAGTTTACTGCATACATGCTTTACAGCGATATAGATTTGTTTGATGATTCGTGTTGCCTGGACGAAAATGTCCCGTAGATGGGCTGAACACCCAGCTCTGCAAGGAAGAGGGTAAGGGTTACCTACGACAAACACGATGAATGACTAGCATTTCATTAAAGTAAATAAATCCCCAAATACAAGCAAAAATATGTATCATTTATTTTTCTTAGGCTAAGACAGAAGCCACATTGGAGATTTGTTTGCAAGCAGAAAGTCCCCTAAGAGATTTAACTATTCCTATATTTGTCTGAAAGGCACTCTTCTTTTGTCCCTCTGTCTCTTTCTAGGGTATGGATAGTGGTTTTGCTGGTGGTGAGGACGAGACGTACAACGTGTATGACCAGCCTTTCCGCGGTGGCAGGGACATGGCTTCAAACATCTACCGGCCCAGCAAGAATATAGACAAGGACACCTACACAGATGATTTCGACTCACTCATACAAACTCACAGGTACTGAGGATTACTTTGTTTTTCTTCATGTTTCTTGCACTAAATTGCCTCTCTAAATATTTACATTCCCTTGTACAACAAAAACACTGCATACATGACGATGACAAATGAAGCACCTCTGAACGGGGAAAGGTTTGATTTAAATCACATGCCAAACAGTTCCTACATTTAACACCTGAATAAGGGTAGGAGTCGGCCAATTGTTCTGTGTTGGACAGACGCCATACGAGGGGCTCGAACACAAACGCAGCAATTCATTAATGCATAACAATTGTTCACATCTTATTTCATTTTTGAGAAACATAATGTGCATAATTGCATACCAGTGGAGATATGATTTACATATAATTGAGTAAAGTGTAATCGCCTCTGAAGGATAATGAGTTTATGATTTTAACAGGATTTCTTTTAATAGAAATTGATAATAAACATGCTATAACACAGTTTTCCCTACACAATAGACAATCTGAGTAAAGTTTAGAGTACCTTGCCAAAGTTCACTTGTTATTTTTTTTAATTTTGTAAGTCTAGTCCTGTTTCATTTTTTATTATTATTATTATTTTATCCTTCAAATAACAGGGCTGCTGGCGTTTTAACCTTCTCAATTATAAATAGAGAAAACAAAATAAAGGTCTTGCTTTATTTTGAGGCAGAAGTGTACATGAAATCCCAGTAGGAGTCATCGTCGTAGAGGAAGCAGCGCCACACTCTACTAGCCGAGCATCACCTGTCCCATATGTTAAGTCACCGGCTTGTCATTGTCCTCTAGGAATGTTTGGCTGGCTGATACATTGTCCTCTTTCCTGCTCTGAGCATACTTGCAGGACAAAATAATAATAATAATAAAAAAACGAGCCTAAGGTTGGTCGTGAACACAATTTAATGACCTCTGAATCAGCAGAAGGCAATGTGAGTTCGCAGCCCAATGTAATGATCTTTGTCTGTCTACCATCAGGTTTGTTCCAGACAAAGAGTTCTCAGGTGCCGACCATGGGCAGAGGCGGGAAGGGCCAGTCCAGTTTGAGGAGGATCCCTTCGGTCTCGATAAGTTCTTGGAGGAGGCCAAACAGCACGGTGGCTCCAAGAGGCCTTCGACCAGCAGTCGTTCAAAGGATGATTATCACGACAAGAAACGCAGGAAGGAGTGAGTGCGACCGGGCACGGAATCCATGTAGAGTGGCCGCTAGCATGTTAGGGGATGGGGAGTTAGGCTGCACCCTCTCAGTGGTCAACAAGTCTCTAACCGGAACGATCTGTCACATCTTGTTTCAGTGTGAGAGCGGGTGTAAAATTGTGAGAGATACTATGTTTCTCTTTTTCACTTTTTTTTTTTTTTTTAATAAAAAAATATTCCTTTTTTTTGGTGGTTACTCAGTTCTGTTCAGAAGCATTCAGTTTTTTGGTATGATATGAGTGGACATGTTACATCCAGCACAAATGGAGATAAAGTGAAAGCTGGTGTATGAGATCAGCCTCTGCATCTGAAAGCAACTCTCTGTGCAGGGTAAATGTCATTTCAGATGTGGCTGGTAGTATTTGGGAATATTTTGCCCCTTGAAATGTGTAGATTTTAGGTTTTTTATATATATATATATATACTTGTTTACACCGTAACCCTGCAGGAACTGTTCATGTCTCTCATTTGTCCACCTCTTTCTCCCCTCTGAGATCTTGTCCACTTTGTTTTATTTAAACCCATGATGTATTTGTGAGCACAGTTAAAGCCTGTTTTTGATGGCAGATGTGTACAGCAGAATAAACCATCAGTAAGATGCAAAGCAAACCAGGTTTATAATTCTTGTACATTACTACCAATGAAATAAATTTCATATAGTGTGTAATTGTTATCCCTCTGTGTTTCTTATTGAAGAAACATTTCTTTTGTGGTGTTTGCACAATTGGAAAGAACAGTGTTTTCTCTTTGTCTGCTTATTTTTTTTTCTGGGGTTAGTTAATCTAGACTTCTATCAAGAAACTTTTTCATACCAGCTCACATTCGAATGTTTATGGTTTGAAATTAGGACTCAGGTCCCAGGAGCAGTAAGTAGACTATAAGAATATAAAAATATAAAGTGTGGGGGATGTGAGGGGGGGCGTTCAGGGGTGTGTGTGTATGTGTTTGGGTATTGGTGTGGGGGGGCTACAGGGCATGGCTATGGCTAACATACTACACAGGAAGTTCAGTAATTATTATAGTTTTTTTTTAGGTAGATTCCTCTTATTTTAATCACTTCCAAGTAATGCATTCCATTTACATAGATAATTAAATGCCCAGAATGTATTTAGAGAAGTCATCTATCACAAAGTGTGAGTAGTGACATTTTTTTCCCCTCAGAAATGGGATCTGCGATTTATGTGATGATTAGAATAAAACAGGGTCCATTAATTACAATTAAATATGACTTATGTAGTCTGACAGTTTTACTTTCCTGGGCTTTGGAAAATAATTAACATGGCAACCCAGTAGGCTCGTAAATCTCTGCACTGTGCCATCTTTCACTCATGCTTGAATAGGACTCAGACAGTTGTTATATACGCGATTTATGTTTTCTTCAGTTGGCAGTTTTTGTAGTTATGGCTTCCTGTGTTGGGGCAGCATTCTGGTCTTTTATTGACATAAAAAAATATATAGCCTTAATAATGTGAGGTAACATATGGAGAAGCTTGAAACCAGAAAGAATCAAAGCCAAACTGAATTATATTAGGATATCCAAAAGGATCACCAGTTGAGTTATTTTTTTCATTTAAAATTTTTAAATTAAAAGTACAGTGTGTTTGTAGGCCTCCATTAATGTAGAGGTCCAATCACAGTCAATAGGAGGGATGTGATACCAGAGACTGTCTCTCTGTAAAGCACATGAATGACTGGCGTGGCAGAAGGGACATTGTCCACTGTTGTTGATCTCTTAGGCTGAAAATGAGCTCCAAATATACTTTGGCAGTCGTTCATACAGCTGGGCGGCCTGTTTAATTTAAAATCTATGTGCAAGAAACATGGTGTGTTTGTGAGAGAGAGAGAGAGAGTAACAGGAAGGCGCACAGATCCAAAATCTGAGTATGAAAATCAACACGTTGTCGGCTGCCAGAAATCAAATGAATGTATGGGAAACCCCATCGCTGTTTGAGTTAAAGACTTTTGTGGAATGTTATACAGAAAACCCTGAAGGCTAACTTTTCTCTTGCGTGGTCCTCTTCCGTTGACTCCACCATCCTGTTTTAACATAGCCCAAAACTGGCTCTAGAGAAGGCCTTTCTTATTTTTACCAGACTCTGATGGCAGGTGACACGAGGGGTGTGCAGTTGGTTCCAGCATACAACCTCATTGCTAGGTGCCACTAAATCCTACACACGAGTGTATTGATAACACAAGTCACTGACTTGAAACTTGAAAGTTTGAGCGGCTGCTCAGTCAGAAATACAAAAGAAGACAAGCAGTTGTAGCAACTATGCTTATACCACCCCAAATATGTTTCCTCCTCAAAATGTGTGCCTGCCGTTTGAATGCCATTCAGACTGGGAATGGCAGACTCCTGCGCTGAATATACAAAGAGTGATAACTAATGAGTCTAAACACTTTTAATGGCTCTGCCAGAATAAATGCCAGCTGAAAAATAGTGTCAAATGTGGGTTTAATGTGGGGAAAATGTTACAGATGATTACTTTAAATTCATTTTTCTCACTGTTAGAGATCAGAGCTGATGCAGTTCTCACCGCCTGTCGGGTCAGAGGAGGACTTCTGTGAACTGTTCCAACTTCAATCCACATGCCAGCTGAGGAACCAGACCAAAGCAAATTATACTCGCACTCAGTTACAGCAAAGGGGCTCTGATGCAACTTAACACTGACCTATGCCAAAAATAAAAAAAAATGAAAAAAGAAAAAGAGCTTTTCCTGCTGCCTTCTGATTCTGCCTGGGCATGTCATCTAGCATTGTTCTATTACACGTGCTGTCATGAGTGTTTAGTCATTTTCATATTGTACTTATGAACGCTTGATATAATGTTATCTTTTCTGTAACAACAATGTGAAAGGAGAACGTGACCAGGGGTGTGTATCCTGCGTGTGTATAAATAAATGCTGAATGGATGGATGGATGGAAAGTCAATCTGCTACTGTGAGGTGATTTAAGGACAGCAGGGGTTTATTGTGAGGCCCTGTGAGTGTCAGTGTGAAGAAATCAATCTGACATGTTCCAGCTTAGTGTGACTGACTCTTGAGGGAAATATTGGCTGTTGTATGTGGTTTTGGAGGCACATTTAAAAACACGAATCAAGTGCTTGCAAAGAGCAAAGCTTTGGAAAAGGAAAGAATATTAAAGTGAAAATGCACAAGTCAGCACAGTTTTTCAACTCCAAACAACAGAAAAGATGTGCCCTCTTAAGCCCGCGTTTGTCCTCTGATCATTGTTGGAAGTGCTAAGGACAGCTGGATAATAGGACTCCACTCGGTTCTTGTCTACCTTTATGAATGTTCGAGGAAGATGAATGGGATTCTTATTCATGAAGGTAACAGGAAATTGGTTCTTTGGCATTGCTTTTGTGTGCTGTAAGATGTAAACGGTCAACATATTGCATTGGACCATAATGGAATCCTCAGGTTGCAGAAGAAGGCCCTGATGGATTGGTTCTTATATTTACTCCACGAGGAAACAAACCCTTTGTACTCTTTAGACTCAACAGAGGATAGCTTAGTTTGTTTTGTGATGCCTTTCATCAACCCCCCCCCCTCCAAACACACACACTCTCCTCAGTGGTAGCAAAGCAATAAGTTCAATGATAAATGTCCCCAGTTGCTACAGCTGACCCGCTGAAGACCGTGGCCAGAGGGAGATCTTATCTTACTCCATCAGATTTGCACCGCTCCTCCAATATTGAAGGCTGCTGCTGTAACAGAGGCAACCAGTTGTTTTGTTCCAAGAAACACGCCCATGTCCATGGAAAACAAAGGTCCTATTTCCTCTCTGCCAGTGACACAGTTCTGTCCATGTGGAGAGATAAGTCATTTTTAGAAATAATGAACCTGATCCACAAGGAGCAAAACGGCTGAAACTGCAGTGCTTGAAGTTGTCAGAAGGTTTTGTTCAGACATCACTAATTAGTGATGGTGTAGCCAGAGAGGCAATTTTTTTTCTCTTATTTTTCTAAATAATGAGAGTTAAAGCTGTGCTACTTACGGTAAGTTTAAGAGCGACAATGGTTCAAATTACTACATGTTATGTGACAGGGGTTGCATAGAGTGACGAACCCTCACAGTGTTATTGTGAGTATCATTACTGTGTTAATTGAGTCTGACTACAGCGTGTGAAATCTTTTCCAGTTGCAGTAATCTGTGTGTCCAGCACCAAATGGCAGATTAGTATCCTTAGCAGTTTTTAGCGGTAGAATTGAGTTAGCCATCCACTTCATAAGGTAGTAACAAGTGAATGTGTTTACAGCTTTTTTGCTCCCAACAAGATGAATTAATTAGACTCGTTCTTGCAGTTTCATTCATTTACAATATCATTTATTTATTTAAAAACACGGCTTACACTGTGCTTCACTTGTATGAGATTCATTGCAATCTGCAACTTTCCTTTTGGTTCTTGTTGGGACTATGTAGTTATTTATATAAGTGCACTGTCACTGTAATTCATATGGTGAATTTATTGTTTGAATGCAGTGTACAAAGCCAGAGAGTCTGTAAACTGAGTCTGTCAAACTAACATTCACCACTAGCAGCACACACCTGAGCAACCTGTCTTTCCTCTGTCATTCACTCACTTTCTTATCATTAGTTCCTCGTCTGTGCATATTTGGGTCGGAGTTCGCTCATCATTATAGCAGCAGTCTAGAGCTGGACAGAGTCCACCGCTCACTGAAAAATGGTCGGACTGTCAACCTGTCTGTCCAGTCTGCCTCACCTGAATCCTGGAGAGCACAATTCATCTTCTCCTCTGTGACTCCCTCTGTGGATAATCTATTATAGTGAGAAGACTTAGACAGGCGTAACAATCTCTAATGGTTGTGTCAGTCAGAAAGCAGCCTACCACACACACACGCACACACACACCAGTGGCAGGGCCTGCCCAACCGTAGTGGGATTTCTCATTGGCTGCTCTGAGATTTGCTGCAACAGGAAGTGTTTGACGCCAACATCTTCATCTCCGGGCTACAGGGATTGTTGTTTGAGAGGAAATGTGGTTGAGTTGGACACATTGCTCATACATTGTTGATGCGAGAAAGCATCATCTAATCTCTCTCCACACGTCACTTGTTTTCATTATTCACCTTTTAACCTTCAACCCTTGAACTTTTGCACTGCCAAAAGCACTGACTGACACTTTGACCTTACATGACTGTTAGAGAAATTGATTGCAGGAAATATCAGTCAGCACTTGGACTGTGCCTTGCGCTCGCTCTCTTTGTGCATTAGCGTAATTCCTAGCAACGAATATACTTGTTTCTACACATCTGCATGGTTACTTGTGTACTTTTGTGATTTCATCATTTGATATCAAACATGTATAGATGCCACTGAAGTATGAAAAATGTCTCCTTACACTTCCTCTCTGGCAGTGCCGGGTCTTAATAGGCTGCTGGGGGAACGGGAGGAGAGATTGATTCTCTTGGTGATTTCATTAGATGACATCAAAGCAGGGAAATTGCAACAGAGCAGGAATACATCTTCAGTGAAGAGGAAATCATCTGTCATTTGAGTGATACTGTAAGAACATCAGCAGTGACATGTAACCTTGTCAGTGGAGAGACAATAATTATGATGTTTTTCTCAGCAGGGATATTAAGTTGGTGTATGATAGCCACGTTCATAGATAGCTAATATTTAGCTGATGATACAACAATAGGGAGGAAGCAACACAGTTAATTAGAGATCCCCAGCCATTAGAGAAATTGATAAATGTTACTAGTTTTCGCAGTTACAGTATATCTGTGTCATTGCAGGTGTTTTGGTCATGTGCAGGGCCGGACTAAGATGTTTGGTGGCCACTTCCACAAACATTTGTTGCACAAAAGTAATTAAAGTAGAACTGAAATTTGAATTTTTAGTTTTTGTGTAGTAACATGTCAACTGCAATGATACTGCAGCTATTGTGCATATAGCTGCAGGGGGCAGTCGTGGATCAGCGGTTAGGGTGTCGGACCCGTAACCGGTGGATCGCTGGTTCGATTCCCCGTACCGGTGTCCATGGCTGAGGTACCCTTGAGCAAGGTACCTAACCCCCACTGCTCCCCGGGCGCTGCACGCGGTCGCCCACTGCCCCGGGTTTGCTGCACGTCACTTGGGTGTTGTTAAATGCAGAGCACGAATTTCGTTGGAGTGAGTTCCCTCCAATGACAAAATATGTCACTTTCTTTCACTTTCATCTTTAAAAGCCATTTATATGTGATTTATTGGATAATTTGCACAGCAATAATGTGTTAGCCTAACAACATAAGCTAATTGACCTTTGTTATTTATCTGGCTTTCTAACGTGAGCAGTGACTCCCATAAAACACCACATTTCATTATTTCAGTGCAGTGGTTTAATGGTGGAGTCGGAGTTGGATTGGGGTAGCCGTGGCCTAGAGGTTGGAGAAGCGGCTTGTGATCGGAGGGTCACCGGTTCGATTCCCCCACCAGACGGGCAGGAAAAATTTGGGTGTGGTGGAGTGATTAATGCGAAAAAATGCCCCCCCCCCCCTTCATTAGCCGGCTGATGTGTCCTTGAGCAAGGCACTTAACCCCCCAATATGCTCCCCAGGCGCTTGTTGCTGCCCACTGCTCCTGTGTGTGTTTCACTGCATGTAATTTGCCGGGTGTTGCATGTGTGTGTTCAACTAAGGATGGGTCAAATGCAGAAGACGAATTCAGTATGTGTATGTAAAAATATATATACTGCCAATAAAAAGTTGATTCTAATCGGTTCTAATCGGATGCCAAGGACAGTTGCCCTCTTGTCCACTTGTCAACATTTTTGAGAATATTTGAGAGATGACATCTGTTTCTTTTGATGTCATCAGAAGTCACAAAACCTTTATGATTGTTAGTGATATGTAACTGTCCTTGTGGTTTGGACATTGGATTATTATCACATGTGGCTCTGCTGTAGAAGCATAAAAAATTTCAACAGGAATAACAATCACATCAAGAACATATGAATACATATAAAAATACATTTTAAGTTTGTATGATGTTCACAGTCTCATCAGAATGAATTCCAGTCATTATTGGAGCTCCTTGGAGATCCTCTTTTCCTTTTAACCCTGTGTCTGATCCGATTAAGGCTGGATCCTTATCACCTGAATGGATGGGAGCTTAGTGGTCAGACTAATGTTCCATTATCCCACACTCAAGGATACAACTTTGAGAGGAAACAAGGGGGATATTGATTAGAGAATCAAATCAGCAGATGTTATGATTGATCGCCCTGCGATTGACTGGCGACCAGTCCAGGGTGAACCCCGCCTCTCGCCCGTAGTCAGCTGGGATATGCTCCAGCCCCCCCGCGACCCTGACGGATAAGCGGGGGGATAAGAAAATGGATGGATGGATGATTGATCGTAGATGTCACATCCTAAAATACTGGGCTGAACACCTGTGTCACACTGAACTATAACCCGGGTCAGCATGATCTGTCAAAACGCAGGGCTTAAGCTTTGTGTGGCCCCACAGCACCGTCTGGGAGGAATGTAGAAAAGTTCAAAAGTAGACGTAGGTTTATGGAGCTGTAGAGTTGATGTTGCATCCCTACATGCAAATGTTGGAGGAAGAAAGGGGCATTTGTCCTATGGCATGTTTGAGGACAACATGGAGCTTCATTGCAGGCATGATACATATTTTCCTGTTTTATCATTTTTTTCCTCATTGTCATTAATATAAATTTAAAACAGGTAGTAGTGTAAGGGACCAGAGCATGAGAAATATCTCTTTACGTTTCATTTGCAGAGAACAAGTCGTCAAAAGGTTGGAGTCACTCTATAAGGAGTGGCTCAAAGAAATCTGTGAAAGCATAAGACATTTTATCATCTATATTGTTTCAAAGGTAACTCCAAGTGTGATTCTGAAAACATGTTCTTGCAGACATGACACATTTTATGCATGATTTTAGAACAATTTAGTGTATGTCAAGTTGCTGTGTGATAAGTTTGCTAGCCATACATTTAACAAGTGCCATTTTTTATTCAAGGACGCATGCAGCACATTACTGGTGGTTAGCTGCTCTGTAAGAACATGGTGAGGATAGTGGGTTAGTGAGTCTGTGCTGTGCTGACAGGTGCAGATACTGATGCCCTTTGTGTCAGACCTGGATTCCTGGAGAGGGAGAAGAAGCTGAAGGCTCAGGAGGAGGTCAAAGACATAAGGGTATACACGTGGTTCACTGTACATCGTACTGTATTCATCATATAAGTTAAAGGACGTATGTCTCCCAAGTGCAAGTGACTTACCATATTGTTGTCTTTAGGGCCTTAAAGATGCATTCGTCCCAGTCATCAAATTGATCTTTGATGGGAATGAGGTAATGTGGCTCTGCTCTCCTGTCTGCAGTTTGCTTCAGATTTTGTTTGCAATAAACTTAACCACAGTTTTCATGCTCCTGTTATTTTCTAGATTGACTTAGTCTTTGCACGGGTGCCACGGAGGAGCATTCCTGGCTCTGGATCTGGATCTGGATCTTCTCAACGACAACCTGGTGAAGACTGCAGACAAACACCGTCCAAGGAGTTTCAACGGCAAGCATCAGATTAAGGAACACAACTGCACACAAATCCTGCAGTATTAGTACTTGCCAGCTGTACTCCTGTTTTCATGATGTATGACGGTGTACCATCTTGTGTGTTTGTGTCTATGACTTTCAATATTAATCTTTTTCTTATTCTATGTTTTGTAGGCTACAGAGTTGCAGAGGTGATTTTCCTCCACATGCCAAATGTTCACGCCTTCAGGTTGGCTTTGAGAGCCATCAAGCTGTGGGCCAAACGTGAGTGGAACACACACAACTGGTTAGAGCCGGTGAACAGGTGGACAGTTATTCTGGACCTTTCCCTTTACATGATTGTTGCACTTTCACACGAACAATACTTGATTGCACTGTGTTGAAACAGGACTTCACATTGTTGACTGCATCTGAAATCATTCCCTATCTAGCACATTGCATTTACTTTCTTTTAGGTGTTTTCCAACTGGGATATTTTATTATTATTTTTTTACATTTTGAGAAAGACGTTGGCCTCAAGTGTTGGCGTTGGCCCTGTGTCCTGGGCACTGGGATGGGGCATATCCATGATGAGAGATGATGACCTCCGGTTTTGCTTGGCTAATTTCATGCTATGTCAACACAGTGTTGACAAAATGACTAACAGCATCTTACAGCACTTAGGGGGATAAAAGCACAACACACACCAGTAACATTCTGTGCCAAGCTGATGTGCAGTTTCTGGCTTACCCACATGTAAAACCAAAAATGCTTTTATCACGTCTGATTAACAGCGGAGTTTTCAGAAATGCAAGTTTATGTTTACTGTGCAGAAAGAGACGCCTCCCTCATCTCGTCACCTGGTGTCATTTGCCGGGGCATATATATATAAGAAAGATAGAGAGGACAGAAAGATATCACCTGTTGGTAACTCCAAATGTTTATTGATGGTGTTGGAATGCCCTCTACTGGACAGAACATAGAACAACCACATGCTGATAGTGACATTGCAATGCATCAATGCATAAACTTGTGTATACAGTGTATAGGTACGTAGTAAATAGTAATAAAAATTCAAATAATTTGAATAATAATAATAAGAACTTAAATTCAAACAGGATTATAGAGAAAGACTGACACTTTTGACCATAAATGTGTGCTACTTTCTCCAAATATCACAAAACCCATCATCCTTTTAATTTATCTAAATTACAGTTAAGTGAACATTACAGCTGTCGGTGCAAAAGGATAACTTCTGTCTCAATTTAGCATCCACTATGGCGTTAAATACTGAATATTTACAGTGTAGGGAAGAAAGGTGTCTAAAAAAAACAAAACAGTGTAGAGTCATCTCTTATAGTGTTAGTTTTCATGTGATCTGAAAATGTGACCTTCTGCATTTTCAGGTAAATCCAAATGATCACCACCACATCATGCCCATCATCACAACAGCTTTCTCACAGCAGAACTGCAGTTTCAACGTGTCTTCCTTCCCCTTTGCCATCATAAAGGAGGAGATTGTGCAAGGTGTGTAGTCACTTGGCTGATATCCACCAAATGCTCACAGTGCTGCCTGTGTTGTGGGCCAATCACTGCTTTAACACAATCTCAGAACTTGACTGTTTGCTCGGATACAAAACCAGTTGTGTGACAGTGTAAAACATACTTTTATGTTGTGCTGTTGCAGTTTACAGCCTGAAAAGCATTGTAAGGTCTGTGAAGAAGGTATGATCGTGTCAGCTGTGGTACGTGAGAAGAGAACATCTGAGCTGGGCGATGCCTAGTGGTGAATGGAAAAGGTTTTTCATTCAAAAACTGAAGGCCACTGTGAGTATGGTACTATTTTTTTTGCCTGGGTCCACTGAATGCACTAGTAAGGTACTGAGACTGACCAAGAAATAGTACGGCACATAACTATCCATAAAACCCCAACGAGACACTTTCACACACATTTTTCTTATTCTGTACAGGAACTGGTGTCTGTGACAAATGTCTCATCTGCCCAAGCATCCACGACCAGAGGCGAGGGGCTTGCTTCGCCAAACAGAAACTTCACTAAAAAAGTTGAAAGTGGATGAGGAACAAATTGTGAACTCTCAAAGCATGAAGAGATCCAGAACTTCTGAGAGTGAGACACCGAACAAAAGATTCAAACTTGACCTGGTATGCTAAAATATCTTCCAAGGTGTTCTATGAAGTTTGCATGCCCTACTGAACTTAAACTGAACTAAGGGTATTCCTTTCTCTGTGACCGACCTCTCTGTCTGCTCCTTCCCTCTCAGAATCTGCCCACTGTCGGGCTCTCCGATTTGCCTCCCAGCCCCACCAAGCCTATCACAAGTGTAAAACGAGTCATCAAAATTTGCCTTCTCAGGTACAGCACAGAATAAGAACAGAAACTCCTTCCTAGTTCCTTCTAGCTGCACACACTTCTTCTCCTTCCCACCTTGTCATGTTCTCCATATGTCACATATTGTCACCTGCAGTTTTCATGTTGACATTCATAAAAGACCAGTTGTAAGACAGACTGATGGAGCTGGATGAATGTTATATCTTTTCACCACAAGAGGACGATAAAGCCCTTCTGCTGGCATCTTCCTCAGACGTGCAAGGGAGTGGGTACACAGACACACAGTTAAAAGATGAGTCACTTGGTACCAGCAAAACCTGATGCAGATCAGGTTAAGTGAGCATCTTGACCTTCAGTAGTGATCTGATTTGTTAGGTTAATCTATCGTGTTGTGTGTGTCATATTTACAGGCTTGCTTAACTTTATACTTCATAGATAGTACTGGCTGATCACTTCATTGTCACTATTTTTATTGCACCCATGAGTGACCTTTTGTGGGAAAGGGTTGTTACATGCAACTGTACAGTCTAGCTCCATTCCCATTTTGAAAGCCAATTGTTACAGTTTGCAGTCAACAAATCCCATGTAGTTACTGTTTTCTCTTTATGTTTTGCTTCTTTAACACTTTAAATTTTAAACTGATACCTATTCTAGCTTTAACACTGCAGATGACTCAATTGTGAAGTAAGATTAGGAATTTTCACTATATTACCGTTTCCAAATCATAGAGAAACAAATTAGGTAAAATGAAAATATGATGTGACTCAAGCAGGACTGTTCACAGATGTTTTCAAGTTTTATTCATGTTATGTAAAGTCGTGTTAACTGACTTCCCTCCTCACTCTGACTCTCCTTGCAGTTATAGTGACAGGCAGTCAAATGAAATCAATTCCAAATGAAATGAAATCTGTTTAACTGTAACCATAATTCATTGGAGACCATAAACTGTTTACTGAGGTAACAAATCAAACGACAAGTCAGATCAATTTCTCATATGCTTACATACAAACAGACTTCTTTTTGAAACCAGTGGACACCCCCTACTGGCCATTAGAAGGAATTGATGTCATACTTTATAGATAGATAGTAGCTGATCACTTTATAGTCACTATTTTTATGGTACCCATGGGTGAAATTTTGAGGGAAAGGGTTCTTATGTGCAACTCCATGAACTTGTTAGTGTTACAACCCTGTTCCTTCCTATGTCTCTTACAACAGGCGCAAGTGATGGAGTGACAAGCTAGAAGATCATACTGTCACCTTCTCTCTCCACACCACAAGAACAAATTCTTCTAGACCAGCTACTGTTTTCTGTTTATCTTTTGTGTTTTTTCCCCTGCTTTACGGAAGAGGGACACATACACAGGTGGACTCAAATGCCTCCGTGTTTGAAAAAGCACTTCAAAAATGTGGATAATGTGTCCTGTAGACTGAATTGTCAATCCAGCAGACATAACGTGATATATTGCTCTATAGATTGACCTTCCAGTAACAAAATGTCATGAACTTTTTTAGTACAGTAAATACATGTCAAAAGCATTGCAGTGCATTGTGTTTCAGTAAAACAGTTTACTCTGTGAATGTTTGGTTGTTGTGGTGTAAGATTTGAGCTGCTGAGGAGTTGATGTGAGGATGGATGGAAGGGGATGTCATCCTTCCTCTGACAGGGAAATGACAGGGTTGCCAGTACTCCAGAGATATTCCTCAATCAATTTACACCTACTTCTAGACCAAAAAAAACCCACAATTTTTATTTTAGTTTTTTCAAATATGGAAATGAAAATACTAATGCCCCTTCATTTTTCTTACAAGGGAGACCTTACCTATTAAGCACTAGCATTCCGCAAATGTATACTCATTGGCCAGTAAAGGATTTACGACTAGCAACGTTATGTTACAGTAGGCTAACATCAATTATCATTCCGTGAACATAACCACAATAATGCAGTTTTGGTTTTTGTATATATTAAAGTGCTTATGCATTTTCCTAACAATAGCCACAGCAGACATGTGTGCAAAAACAAAACAAAAACTTGCATGTGCTGTATCAGATGCCATATTTTCAAGCAGCTGGTTTATATGTTATGCTATGTTGTGGTCCATGGTGATTATCTGGCGGTTGATTGATTTGTGAAGCCAAAACAGAGAATGCCAATGCATGACACAACAAATACCTAAAGAAGGTTTTTCACTACAAAAAAGGTGTGAAAATTTAATCTAATTGAACTGTATCTATTGTTTCTATTTTTTATTGTTGAAAACAGAATGAAAATTGGCAGATATATTTTTACCCCATAAAAGTAGGGCTGCAGCTCCACTGACACACATTCATTCTGCACTACCTCAGGAGCGCCCCTTACACAACCGGAAGTTATGAGAGTGAGAGTTCTCCTATTCGAAATTTTCTGGTGATGTATTTACCATGTATTTTAACCCATTCAATGGTGTTCTACAAATGACCTGTAGGGGGCAACAATACGTCTTTACTGGGTCTGGGCTTCTGCATATTTCACCAGAGGAAGAAGAAGTTCATTTCGGTTGGTAGTAAGATAGCCTCTCTTTGAACTGACACCGTAACTGCGGAATTTGTTGTTGTCATTAGCCACTGCGAGGATTCCGTTTATGTTCATCTGAAAAGTTGAGTATGAAAACAGTTTGAACCAGCTTTGTTTAAGAGTTCAGATTGTATTTTAGTACATTGGGATTTGTATGAATATGTCGAGTTTTGTAAAGATAATGTTTTTTATACTTTTTTCTCTGCACGAGACAGAAGAAACCAACCGCCCGGCTTCAGAGTAAAGGATGTTGATAGAAAAGTCGACTCATACAGTAAATAGTAATCTTCCCTGGCAGCCAGTGTGTAACATAAACAGAGAAGCTATTCTTGTCTTCACGCCACTATGTCGTACCTGTAGACTTTTGTGTCGCATTTTGCCACAAACATTGGACAGTTTCAGTTGGGCGAGGCTTCGGCTGATCCACTGGACAAGAAGATAACTGAGTATCGGTATCATTATCCTGCTAGTTTATATTTCACTGGATGTGGACAAATGCCTTGAAACTGTACATGTGTTTTGTAACTATTGTACAAAAACTACGTGAAGTAGTGTCCATATAACACTGCAAGTTTTTGTATGTCTTACTGTGGCTGGTTGATGTAATAGCAACACACCTTGAGAGTCAAAGGAACAACCAGAGGGCAGTGAAAGAATACAAATTAAGATTTTTTTTTAAAAATGAAACCCTTTGTTATAGTTAAATTTGAATATGTGTTATGTATTCACAAAAACGTTTGTTAATTGGTCATGGTACATTTCATCTTTTTAGAAAGGACTGGGCCATTCTGAAAAGTTTGGATTTTTGATTCATGATAGGTCATGTTTTTGTAATTGGAATCAACACAGGAAAATTGGGGTTGCACATATCTCAATATGATGCCTAAACCCAAGGTATCTACTGATACCCAGTACTGATTTGATGTCTGGTACTGAAAATTATACTGACACCAGTGTTAAGCCAGGTGGACGAGGTGACGAGGAAAAAAATATATAGTTACTATACAAACAGTAGCGGAGAAACTGGAGGAAGTCATTAAGAGTCGCATCTTTCGGTGTTTCAGGTCTTAAAACAATACTGGCATGTCTGTGTTGTCCATTGTGTACATTTAATGTCTTACTGATCGCTTTAGTCATTCCTACTGTCCATGCTGGCTCAGAGACACCTTTATAAAGTGATTTCAATGTATGTGATTAGGGACAAAGCCTCACCACATTAGCTCTACCTTGATTTTATGAGACAACATCACGCTGGTGCAGTTTTGTCAGTTTAGACTTTTTAGGGTGTTTTCACACTTGGTCCCTTTCAGCCATCCAAACGAAATCAGAACGATTAGTCAGCATTTTTTGCACATATGTGAACACAGCAAACGAACTCAGACCCCTCTGAAACGAACCAAACCTCAGCTTTACTTCACCTTCTGAGCAGAAAGAGGACATGGCCTCATCAGAGCTGAAGAGGACCAGAAAGAGAGCTGCACCTTCTTTCAAATGAACTCACAGTGTGAAAGCGAAAAGAACTGAGTCTCTTTTCTGTTGGTTCACTTTTTGGTCCTCTTTAAGGGGACTGAGTTTGCTTAGTTTAAGAAGGACTATATGTGAAAACACCCTTAGAATAAGATCCTGCTTCTCTGAGCCATCTATATAAAACATCCTCTGCTTCAACTGTGGCGAAAATCAAATGTTTGCCCATGTCTGTCCAATAAACCTTTGTGTGCTAACTTGATGTCCGTGTTTCCGCAGCACCATGAGCTTACGAGAGATCAGTGAGAACGTGAAGCTGGCCCGCGAATACGCCTTGCTGGGAAACTACAGCTCAGCCAGTGTTCTCTATAATGGATTACTAGAACAAATCAAGAAGTACGTGTACACCGTTCGGGACAGCAGTTTTCAGCAGCGGTGGCAGCAGGTAAATCTGGCATTGAAAACATATTAGATTATCATATTAGAACTTTACAGAAGGTATCGGAAAAGAGTCCTGACTTTTCTGATGTTTATCTGTGTCTTAGTTGTGGCAAGAGATAAGTGAAGAAAATCAACAAGTTCAGGACATAATGTCGACTCTGGAGAACTTCCAGCTGGACACGACACCTGCTAAACCCAGTAACCATGACGACTGTGAAATACAGCCTGTGCATATGGAACTGAGGTACTGTATTTGGTTATTTACATCCAAACTTTCTCTTTCATTCCTCAAGTAATTTTTTTTTTGTTTATTGTTATACTGTTTTTGGTGCCGTTGGTACACTGTAGATTTAGTTCAGTGTTCACCTCTGCAACGCACAAATTTGTGGTTGTAGGTTGTGGAAGTTGTTTGTCTGTGAACAATAGCCCTGATGTAGTCATATGATTGAGATTAGTAAACCCGAGTCCCCAATGTGAGCCTGTTTTGTTCCTGCTCTGCCTCTAAAAAGGCACCCAGTAAACCTTAGGCCGCATTCTTTTTCCCTACACATAAGTCTTTTTGGATCAGTGCATTTTATCAACGTTTTCTCTCAAGTGGATTTCTGAGAATATGTCTGTGATAAAAGACATTCGTAAATATTTATTTAGTTACTTATGGTGTTTTCTTTAGCTTTTGAATTAACAGTGCTTTGATATATACACAACATGCAGATTTTTGTTTCAAGTCAAGTCAAGTCAACTTTATTTGTATAGCCCATTTTTACAAGCAGTTTGTCTCAAAGGGCTTAACATAACATCAGCAACATCCTCTGCCCTTCGACCCTCACATCGACTAAGGAAAAACTCCCAGAAAAACCTTTAACAGGAAAAAATGGAAGAAACCTCAGGGTGAGCAACAGAGGAGGGATCCCTCACCCAGGACGGGCAGACGTGCAATGGATGTTGTACAGGCAGGAAAGCAATTTGCAACATGAGAAATGACATAGTAATGAAAATTATAATGAACTGCTGTAATATTCATGTATTCTTTTTTTTTATGTGATGTTGAGAATCACTATCCTATCAGTTCGATTTCGGCCCGTGGGGAGAACCACCCCGCCGATAGTCGGTACACAGAGGAATGACAGGCAGATGTCAACAATACACATTGGGTTGGTCATAGAGCCGGCTACAGTTCAACTTGAAGATCTGGATGGAGAGATACCTGCAGAAAGATACAGAGAGAGAGAGAGAGAGAAAGGGATTCTGTTAATCCAGTCTAAATCTAATTACATCACTTATTGGTACTTTGACATGAATAAACCTGTAACTAAACGTGTATAATTAGTCATATAATTGTTTGGAATGATAAAAATGCATGGTTTGAAAGACTGATGTTTGTTGTTAATAGCTGCATCTTCCCCTTTCACAGACATTCTCCTTGTCCCGTTAGGCGGCCCTCTAACCCCTATAAAGACAACAAACCCGCCAACAACCGCCTGAGCGTGGCTGTGAGAGCCCAGCAGAGGCACTCACCTCGTGGAGCCAATGGGGACAGAGGCAAACCCTCCAAGGGCAAAGAAAAGAAGGAATCAAAAGAGGTGAAGGAGGCCACTGGCAAAGCCAAAGATGATAAGGTGAACAACATGTTGTTGGTTTCAGTGCACCACCTTCACTGTCATAATATTGCACAACATCCATCCATAACATGTATTCTACAATTATTTGCATTGTTGATTAAACATGCTGTTTGTTTACCTGCAGCCATGCCTAGCCTGTCATTCAGGTTTTTTGGTCTGGGAGAAACCAGACCACATCACATCAGGGGGCAGGGAAGAGTAATAATGTGTTGTGTTTGCCTTTCAGAACAAAGCAGATGTCCAGGAGAAAGAAGTGAAAAAGTTTGATGGGACTGGATATGACAAAGACCTTGTGGAAGCTCTGGAGAGAGATATTATATCACAGAATCCAAATGTTAAATGGTGCGTGTTTGTTTTGGGTAATGGAATTGTTTCCTCTTTTAGCAGTTCTCAATTTTTTCCAGTTTTGTAGTAAGCTCAGCTTAATATATCCCAGAAGTCTCTCTAACGGATGGAGCAAGTTTCCAAAGATGGTGGATTGTTCCTTTTTATCTCTTTTTAGAAAACTAATTCATTCAGCTTTTGGAATTGTCTGTCATTATCTAACCACATAATATGAAGTTACCTTATACCAAAACAAGAAGTAGAATCATCCTGGGGAAAGACAGCCAAAACTAGCCTGCCACACAAAAACACTGACTAAAGGCTTGAAAGATGAATCATTTTGAAATTGGAATCGTGATTGGAAAGAGTAAAAGAAACAATTTTTTAGAGCCTCTGTTTCAGTTAGGCCATATTCAAGTCATTAACAATCAAGAGCTTAAAATTTAGCTAGAAAACGTCAATTTTTACTTCACGTAATTCCGTCTTGTATCATTCTGTTAGTCACTAGCTGGTCATATCATGTTATTTTCTGACACGAGCTATCAATACTCTACTTGTTGAAATGACAGCTGAAGCATACTGAACAATAACCAGAAACGTCAGTATATCATCATTATAAACTTATCTCCTTACCTGTTGGCACCTCAGCATTTCAGCCTTGTTGAAGTAAACTGTCCTGTCACTCTACAAAACAGTTTATGGCTACAGCAGTTTGAAGCTGTCTTTAATCTTTGTCAGATGGGATTCACCTGATTTGCTTATCATTCTTGCTTGCCATGACGACTGTAAATATAAAACCATTTTTGAATGCTGTAATACAATTGAAAAATGAGTTGAAAATTATTGAGAACCTTAAATATGATAAGAATTTAATGTCTTGTTAATTTAGGCTAAATTGAAGTTTATTTTATAGAAATTTAATTTAAGTTGCAATTTAAATGACGAACTAGATATTTTGTTCAAATTGTTTAGCTTTACATCGTCCAGTAGGGACCACTGTTGGACTTGTGTTTTGATTTCACTGTCCTTTCTACACATTTAATGTGTGTGCGCTGTGTATCGCGTGGGTTGGCGTGATCACCAGCCTTCCTGAGTGCTGCTAGGTGTAATCTCTGTCTCACCTGTTTCTGTAGGGACAACATTGCGGACTTGGAAGATGCAAAAAAACTCCTGAAAGAAGCAGTCGTGTTGCCGATGTGGATGCCAGCTTTCTTCAAAGGCATAAGAAGACCATGGAAGGTACTGATTTACAGAGATTTTAGTTTGATGTGTTTTGTAATATGTATTGATAATGCCAATGGAGAGAAACCTTTTTTTTTTTTTGTTAACTTCAGGGGGTGCTTATGGTGGGACCTCCAGGCACCGGGAAAACACTTTTGGCCAAAGCAGTTGCCACGGAGTGCAGAACCACTTTTTTCAACATCTCCTCGTCTACTCTCACCTCCAAGTACAGAGGAGAGTCTGAGAAGCTTGTTCGCCTTCTTTTCGAAATGGTGAGACTTTACATGTGTGATTAGTGCACATAATAACCAAGTAATGTTTTATTATGCCTCCGCCTAAGCGATAGCTGTGACCGGAGGCGTTACGGTGAGCCCTAACCCTAACGCCTTTAGGGGATTTCTTCCCTATCATTCTTCCCGTTATCATTTGGACTCCAGAATGAACTGATTAGATTTTGGTGGTTGAAGGTCACTTTGACTTCACGAAACACATTTGTAGCCATAATACACAAATGTCTAACAGGTTAAAATGAAGTGATGACATTTTATTTCCAAAAGGTCAAAGGTCAGCTTCACTGTGACATCATAATGTTTTCAGTCTGCTATTCAGCACTGTAACTCGGGTACAGAAGGGGACATTGTTACCATATTTCACATTTGGTTGCTTTGTGAGCTATTGACACTAATCTTGTGTGTCCACCTTGAAAGTGTGCTGATTGCGTTAGGTCTTCTGTGCTGCTGGGTTGAACATGTGTGTGAAGCGTACATGTTTTTGAATTTGTAGTTTCTTTGTAAGAACATTCATAATTGAAGCCTTATAGTCAGGCTCACTGGTTATGACGATACAGAGCATCAGGTGATTGTTGATGCACCATGTGACGAAGTCCTCTGTCAGTCACTACATGCTGTATATTATGTAAGTCTGGACAGACTGAACTGCAACTTGGTGTATGGAAGCATATGACCACAATAATAGTGATAATTATACTTTTTATCTAAGATTCCCAAATGTTTTGGATATAGTTGGTATTCAGTTAGGGTTCGTGGGCAAGCTCTACAGAATGTGGAAACGATGCTCACAAACTGTATATTTCATTGTATTAGCTTTAAACTATCATCATTCATCTCGAGTATTAAGTAGGCTTATGCCAGTTGTTGACTGGATTGTACTGTATATCAGCAATTGAAGGGGTGGTTGGCAGTTGGTTTTTCAAACGCCAGTGTGACTAGCTTACTATCAGAACTAAAATGTTATAAAAAAATAATCTTGGGAAGTTGTACCCTACTGTGGATTGAGAGATGTTTGTGTTGGAGCAACATGTCCACCTGCTGAGTCCTGTTAATCAGCACGAGTGAATTTTGAATCCTTAAATACAAACCAGTTTGTCATGTCTTTTCCTGTTTTATGTTCCAAAATGCAAGTTAATTTTTTTTGTTAGTGTTTCTAACATTTCTGTTTAGAATGTGGTGGTTTATGTTTGTTATTGTCAGTTTGTGTTGTTTATAGTTTTAACCATTAGTGAAAAAGGTTGACATCACTTAGACCAAGCTGAAATTTTATACCCATTTCTACAGCCATTTTGATCTTTTATCTGTGATCACAGATTTCTGGATCATGATTAGTATACAGTACGTTTCCTCCTTTGAAAGAGAAAAATTCTGACTGTGAGCTTGCATCATAAGCTTGCATTATCTCACTGGCAAGTTTTATTTAGATTTAATATTGTTTGTGTAAGTAAATAGGAGCTGATAAATGTACTGTATCTTACAGATCTTCTTCAGAATTACACAAAAGAGTAAGTAGGTTAAAGTTTCCCTTGGACTCAAGACATTGTATGTGCTCTTGTGCAGGCACGTTTTTACGCTCCCACAACAATCTTCATTGATGAAATTGACTCCATGTGCAGCCGCAGAGGGACTTCAGAGGAACACGAGGCCAGCCGGAGAGTCAAGGCAGAGCTGCTGGTGCAGATGGATGGTATAATGTTGCTTGTGCATTGACAATAACACAACCAAGTCTTACATTTGCTGTTAGAAATATTTTCAGTTGAACCATTTTATCAGTCTAAATTTGTTTTAAACAATCCAGCATTTTTTTTTTCTTTCCAGCATTCTAAAAATGCTAAAATAAACTGTTTTAACTGCAAAGAAGAAGCACAAGTTGAATTTTTTTAGAGGCTTCTTCCATCATTGTGTCATTTGTGTAGGTGTCGGTGGAGCATCAGAAAACGATGACCCATCCAAGATGGTGATGGTGCTGGCTGCCACCAACTTCCCATGGGACATCGATGAGGCTCTGAGAAGGCGGCTGGAGAAGAGGATCTACATCCCTCTGCCTTCAAGTACATTCATTTTTTTTGTTGCTTTAAAGTGTAGTCTCCATCAGTCTCGTGAAATTGAGAGTTATCAGCTGACCAATGCTACTGCCATCTAATTTGACCTGTAAGCTTCTACTCTTCTCCAACTACAAGGGCTCAGAGAGACTTTGTATTAATCGCAGCCATATGTGGGTTGTACTGGTTTAACTCGCTGCTGTTAGGCCCCCATTGGCCACACAGCCCACATTCCTGGCATTCTGTACCCTGTCACCTTCAAGTACAGTGCACACAGCAGACCTGTATGCTACTTCATTATGCTTTGTTGTGGGCACCAGAAAACAACCAGTATTTATGCTGGAATTCTATCTGGGTCTAGGTTTGTTGTAAGTCAGTTTCCATTTCCAGCTTATCTCATTTGGCACTGGATGAGAGGCTGGGTACTCCCTGGACAGGTGGGCAGTCAGTCACTGGACTGACATACATATATGATATATATATAGAGACAATGAGACATGTTTTTGTACTGGGGCAGGAAACCAGTGAATGTAGATAAAGATGGATGAGATGAGAGCTCCCCAAAAGTAAAGTCAAAACATCTTGATCACCACCTGGTGGCTGCAATGCAAGCCATAAGGCCCATGTCAACAGACTTTGACCAAATTAAAATCTCAAAGTACACATCAAATACTTTTTACCAGTTATATTTTCTGTCATTGTACATACTTCTTACCACCCTCTTGTATGTTCTAGTGTTTCTTTAGTGCAGAAAACCAAGTAATGCACTGTATGTAGGTGGTAACTACAGTGGACTGTGATTAGAAAAATGAGCTTTATGTCTGCAGCCAAAGGACGAGTGGAGCTGCTAAGGATCAACCTGAAGGAGCTGGAGCTGGCCAGCGACGTGGACTTGGACAAGATTGCAGAGCAGCTGGAGGGTTACTCAGGAGCTGACATTACCAACGTGTGCAGGTCAGCCACCTTTGCTGTTTTCCATCCTTCAGACCACTGCTTTACATTAGTGTCTAATCGAAGGAAATACACATAACATATACTTGCACCATCCCTGGTGCATGTTATACCACTTTCTCTCTCTGTGCTTCCTGTCTGTATCATTCACTGTCAAATAAAGGCAATATGCCATATAAAAAATACAGTAAGGTACTGAATATTCATTTTGCTGCTGTCCATCACCACTGTAGTTTTTTGGAAATTGGCTGCTTTTGGGTTGAATAAACTTCCAATTTTTTTAATTTAAGTCCCTAATTAAAATTATGTGCTATCTCCTCACATTATCTGTATATAATATATTTTTGTGCATGCTTTCTATGAAGAACTCATGTTTTTTAAAAGTTTCATTCTTTGATTCCAGTCAAAATGGGTTATGGTGGGGTTTTTTTCTGTTTTGCAGGCAGTAAATTCACTTAAGATTTCAGAGGAACACAATATTAGTCGAGGTTGAAAGTATTCACGTAATTCATTGGTGGTCCATTCACCTGTGTTGAAATTTCTGCTGAAACTGTTGTATGGTTCTTAAGGGACGCCTCTCTGATGGCCATGAGGCGAAGAATTGAGGGCCTCACACCAGAGGAGATCCGCAACATTTCCCGGGACGAGATGCACATGCCCACCACCATGGAGGACTTTGAGTCGGCTCTGAAGAAGGTGTCGAAATCTGTGTCTGCTGCTGACTTGGAGAAGTATGAAAAGTGGATTGAAGAGTTTGGGTCCTGCTGAAAAACACCAACATCCAGCAGCTGTCTTTGACTTTTTATGCTACTACAGTCAGGCGTATTTGTAGGCTGAGCTTTAGTGTTGGCTGTGTGTGGGTGGGTGTCAGGTTTTTCTGAATCGTTCAGGTGATGCGGAAATGAAATTTGTTTCTCATCCGTTTGTACATTATGTTAATGTTATGAAGACGACTTCATCTGAAAAGGTGACACATTACGACATTTTTTACATGTTTTGATGATCCTAAGAGAGAATCAGCTGTAGCTGTTAGAAAAACTGACAAATCTGAGGGACTCGATGGTTCTAGCAACACACTGACACTAGAGTTCATTTCCAGAGATGCTTCTTTGTCCTCTAAAGTGTCATAATGTCAGTCAAATTTTCCTTCTTTGTTTGTTTTTGTTTTATTTTTAAAGCACTTGATTTTATTTGGAACCATGAGGTTCTCTCACATTTTGAAGATGTAAATTCTGAACTTAAACGCTAACATCTTTCTATAAATAAAGTTAATGATAATAAACATCAGCGTTTTCCATTTAAGGTTAGTTATTAAGCAGTTTGTCATATTTGTTGATGAGACATCATGTTAGATACAGATTTCTAGCTTGTTGGTATTTATTATAATTGTCTCTTGTGACTATGTTGTTGATCTTGTAAACATGCGTTTATGACTAAAGTCATGAACTTTATAGCAGATGAGAACAAAAAAAAAATAACGTTAAAAGTAACGAAAATCAATAACGTTTGAATTACTTGATTTTCCCCTAAACATGTATATTTTTCTTCATTAACAACAAGATCACTCGGAGCTATAAGTTGTAATATTCAGTAGTTTTTAGATTGAAGCCTAAGAGCATAGAGGTGCAGATATTGAGTCCAAAACAGTTGTGAGCACAAAATTCTGATGTCCTTTACAAGCCAGTTTGAAATGTGCTGTCTCAGTTTTCTCCTTCTGACCTGGCACATGCCGAATATTTGAAAATGTGAGATGGAACTTAGAACTTTTTGTCCAACATTCTAACACCCACATTAGTGTTCTATGCATCATACCTGCATTCAAAACCCATACAAAAATGTTTTACTTCCAGGTTGGACAAAAAAAAGAATTTGAAAATCAGCACTTGAATTAGATTCTGCATGTGAACTACTGTATGTCATGTGTCCGTGTGTCACATCGTTCACTGTTTGTGTTTACTCCAGATATCTGAAGACAAGGACGCGTTTGACGTTCTCTGTCTGCCTGTACAACCTCAATATTCAGAAAAAAAACAAGTTTGTTGGTCATATGGAAAGCATTTAATCAGCATTTTAGACCCAAATACACAGTCCAGCTGCAAGTCATACATTCTTTTTTGCACACAAAGTCTCAAAATAGTAATGCTTGAGTCTACTCCTATTTAAACAGAAGAGCAAATTAAAATAATTTAGTTTATTCAGCAATACGTCTGAATCGATGCCTTACAGGCTAATTTAGGGTCATCTACAGCACGCTGTTGTACTGACTTTGGGAATTTGAGTCTGATTCAAATACAGACTGAGCTTATTTTAGCTATCATGCAGCTTCCAAGTTTTAATGTGTAACCTGCTGATAGAATAGCAAACTGCATTCACTAGCTAGACTACACATGCAACTTTTTGCTATCGCAGTACGTCATGCATTCTGCAGGTTAACTGAAGCCCAGGAAGACACCACCTCAGCCGCTCTGAGATACACAAGCTGATGACTTTAGGGTGTTTTTAAAGCATAATGATTATAAATAAAAACATAAAATTGAAACACTTGCACTTTTTGAGTTTTGGATTAATTAAACCTTGTTGTCTTGGTCCATCACACACAGCCCAGTGAAGCATCTGGAGTAATACTCAGGAGGTATGTCATCAAACTCTGGCCCATAAGTCATGATGAGATGAGCATAAAAGAAAATGGGTAAAAAAAAAAAAAAAAAAGAAAAGAAGCATCCATGCAGGTTCAAGCCCAGCTAAATTTTCACTCGGAAAAACAAAACTTTAAGTGCAGATTCTTCTCCTTTCATTTACTTCTGGAATTGATGGTCTTGCCTTGTGCACACACTGTTTTACAATGGTACGGTCATAGCAGTAGTTTGACAATCTGAATGACCTCACTTACACGCTTCATTATTAGTAGCAGCAAACCACATACAAAATCAGTCAAAGAAATTACATTAAAATCCCCCTTTTCCTGATTGAGTCCCACAAATAGTCACTGAGGCACTGTGAAGAAAGACAATCAACGTGAGCCTCAGCAGTGGGCAGCAGGCCTGAAAGGGTGGTGTTCTTACATTAGTGACATTCAGAATCTAGAAGAGGTGTGGGAGAAAAACAGTGGTCATTCGTTTTTCAGACAAGATTCAGTATTAGCTTGCTTCACTGGATCAACAGATACATATGTAACAGCTGAAGTATTCGCCTTCACTTCACTTAAAGTAAGTAAAGACGGGCAGGAGACCGATGTTTGCCTCATGCCTCACTTGAGTGTATCTGCTGCCTTTCTTTACCATTAGTTTTCAGCAGTGGGGTACAATTCTGGGGGAAAAAAGTGTGAGAAAACAGTGTGATCTGTACAGGACGACTACATACAGGAAGTCTTTTTAGTGTACATAAAGAGTAAATCAGTGGATGCAACCTGGAAAATGCTCAGTTTGTTAATATTTATTTGGTGAACCTACAGTACTCATACCTGCCTTCCCGAAACCTCTGTTGTGTTGTTAGGTTTTGGTGACAAAATACAGCTTACAGAAGACAAAAAAACAGAACTGCAGTATCTCATCTCATGGTTCATTTAGCAGCTGTTCTGAAGCTTTCAATAATATCACACGATCACTCCATCAGGAAATGGAGTTTCCTTAGTTGTAGATGTTCAAAGTGCCTTTTTTTTCGAAGCACTTTGAAGAAGTCACAGCCAACATGGCTTAAAGGAATATTTTGACCTTTCATTAAAGATGCTCATTTCCTTTCTTGCACAGAGCTGGATGAAAGAATAAAGCAATGCCTTACTGGAGTCTCTGCTGGTTGCCTGGCAACCTTATGGGAAGACACTCTAGGATGTCACTGTGCACAGCCAAGAAATCTGGAATCTGGATGGTTTCTCCACTTTGATTTTTGTGCTGATTAAACAATAAGATATAACCCCTTGTTTTCCCCTCTTTTCACACTTTATGCTAAGCTCAGCCAAAAACGAATTTTTGAACTAAAGCTGGGCTTCAAGTTCGTCAAGTTCAAAGTTTTCGACCGTATCACAAAGAACAGCTACTAAATGGAATTGTTTTGGTTGCGAATGAACGCTGAAACTAAAACACAGCTCCATAGGGATCTATATGTATTTTCTTCTGGCATTACATTTTAAAACAATAATGGCAATTAATTTCAGAATCAGAATCAATTTGGCGAAATCAGGAAATTTGGAAGAATAAGCCATGTTGTTATGGCATGTTTTGGAAGTAGATAAGTTTAAGTGCTCATTTAGGTCATTTGTGGTTAAAAGTAACTTGTTACTTAGCTAAGTTACCTAAAAAGGCTAACCAGTCACAGAAGCAGAATTTGGTTTTCTTTGCAAATGACCTGTTTGCACGGATGCTGGTAAACACACGGTGGGCTTAGCAGTCTCGGTGCCTTAACAACTCAGCACTATGAAACACTCATTTTGATCATGTGACTAAATTTGAGTGTTTGTGGACCAGCATAAAGCCAACAAATTGAGTTTAGTCAATCTGATGGTTCTGTTCCTTAGCTAATGGTAAGCTGAAGTGAAAAAAACAGTGATTCACAAAACTGAATAGAAACTAGTGACAAAACCAGGCCATGCTGAAAACTTAACAGGGTAACCAAGGTTAAAGAACAAATAAGTACAAACTGGGGAAAAACTGAGCTCGTAAAGTCAACCCTCATTCAAGGTTTCTTCTCTTCTTCTTCTGCTTCTATTTCTATGTCCTCCAGCAGAGTGTGCTTCTCCTCCTCTGGCATTAGAGTGACAGGGTTTAGGTGAAAAATGTGCCTGTAAAAAAAGAGAAAAGGTTAGCAGTTAATCAGCTAAAGGAGGCCAGCTGGGGCCTGTCTCACAACTACGAGACATAAGATAAGCGCTTGCACTGGGAACGGGAACAATAAAAGCCATCATCTTACACTGATTCACCATGGTAACGGGTAAATAAAGAGCTAGAAAAATGAAAAGCATACCAATGTGGAGCGTGACATTTATCAATCAATAAGTTAAGACCATTACATTTTATTCGGCGCAGTCAGGTTCACACATAACAAAGTAAACCCACTTTCTTAAACAGGGGCATTATTAGTAACAAGAACACCTTCTGCATAATCCAGCAGATTATCTGTTCACTCACAAACCCCATGAAACAAACTCACTTGTGTTCACAAGTTGGAAAGAAGATGTCCAAAATCTTGACGATGACCGCTGATCCGACAACGCCGATCACCACCACCCACATAACCAGGAAGAAAAGAGGCAGTGACTCAGAGCTGAAGCGCCTCAGACGCTCTCGCACTTCCTCCACCCACTGGCACATGGCCTGAGGACAAGAGGGACATGGAGACATGAGCATGACATGAGATGTGGGAAGGTGTGCACACAGGAAGGCAGGAAAAGAAAGCAGAATGACAGAGATCTTCTGGGAGATCACCCATCATAAACTGCCTGAATAGCAAAAGTAATGTGGAAAATGTCACTGGTATTCATGTGTCATGTTCATTGGCTAGAGCCAAAGGATGTCTGTCAGAGTGTGGCATGCAGTAAAACCGTTTTAGAAATCCAAAGATAAGTACGTGTATATATTCATCTCTAAAAAGTCATTTTACTGGTGTCTAGGAAGCTGCATCCTTGAATTGTCTGTAAATGGCAAACTCATCATCAATTTCACCATAGACAAGCAACGCAATGCAAGAATAATCCCAAAGTATCTCCAAAATTGTAGAGTTTGTGCTTTCTGACATCCATGATAGTTCATACAGTTTCACAGCATCAGTAGCAACTAGGGAGAAGTTTTATGGGCACTACTGTGAGCTATGACATAGACAATGTGCAACTGAGGCATATCAAAAAATTCTAACCTGTTTTGGTCCTACAATGAAGCTCAAGTATCAGTACTACCAGTGCTGGAGCATACATATTGGATGCTGACAGAAAACCATACAAGTGCATCCCAATGTATAAACTGACTTTCCGTTTCCTGTTTGTGACCCAGAACAGCCTGACTGGGAATCCAAGCTCTCCTGCTGAAATGGTTCGCCGCCTTTAACGCAGTACACATTGCATGTCATCAACTGCATCTAGCATCACACTTGGCTTACAGAGTAAGATGATATAAATTCTTTGGGCGGAGTTTCCATCTGAATCTGATCCGGCTGCCCCTGCTCTCTGTCTTCAAACTCATCATCGTATCTGACATCATAGAGCACATCAGGGTCCATACGCAGGGGAGTCTCTGGGAGCTTTCCCGGGGCTGCAGTCTCTTCCTGGGTGGTGTCTGTGTGCTTCAGGGGGTACTGGCTGGTGGTCTGTGAGAATAGCTGTTCATCTGATTTCAAACATGGGGAAAAAATTAAGAATACATAGCAAATTGCTCTGTTATAGAATAATAACTAAAAACTAATAATAACTAGGATCGGAAAAGGCCCCACGTTTTGATACCTTTTCTAGGATTTGGTGCATCTGTGACAACAACATCATTCTCTCTGGGAATCCTGAAGATCTCGCTGTGTCCAATAGGGTAGATGTTGGTAAACTGAGCCAGCTTCTGAAAATCTGGGCTCATCAGTATTTTCACCTCACACATGTCAGGCTGTTGGACCTAAATGACACAAGTGCAGATGATATGAAGATATATCCAAATACTACTATTCCATATGGTGTTTCACACAATGAGCTAAGGTTGTCAAAAGTATGCTGATTATTTTTCAATACCACGTGTTTAAAACAATACGATATCTGTCTGCTTGATTTTTTTTTTTTTTTTTTTTTTAAAAACACACAGACACACATTAACTGGACTTTCAGTAAGCCACGGTTTTCCATAAACTATACAAAAAACAATATTCCATGTACCAACTGGATACAGAGAGGAATTAGTATTATTCTTACAAATGCTTTAATATTATTGGTCAGAGTTGAAAGTTTTGAGGTATTCCCCAAAAAGGTGAGGGTTCTGTGGGTGTATATTCTCTCCAATTATCATGGTCAAAGTTTCCTAAGGGGAAACAAGATAGCTGCAGCTTCAAAAATATGCATACGGTAAAATGTCACTACTTTTTATTTAACATCTGTTACAGACTTGGCAATGAGTGACTCACAGAATTAAAATTTGATAGTAAGACCCAGAAGATTCCAAACCTCTTTGCCCTCCATCTCGATCACTTCACTGAACACTTGCAGAGCCACCACCTCCTCTGAGTCACTGTATAGTCGGTTCTGGCTCACCATCACACGGGTGACAATGGACACCAAGTCCCCAGATTCAAAGCCACTGCTTCCATTGATGTGGTCTACTGGAAAAACAACAATTCGGCATACTTACAAGTTTACAATGGTTCTCAAGTTATGTTTTAACTTTTGGAAACACAATGAGCTAAGGAGTCCATCAATTCAACAGCAGTAAGTTTGTCAATGATCATTTTCATTAAGAATTAAACATACATACAACTCTTGCTGTCATTATTGATACTGCTATTGAGTGTTTTAAGCAACAGCATGTTATGAAGATAGGAAATGACCCCACCCAATTTTTGTGATAAAAATATTAAAGATTAATAAAGAGTGATTCATTTTTAACAGGAAAAGAATGCATTTTCATCAGGTTTCATTAGTACTTTCTTCTGGTTGTTTTTATTATAGTTTGGTGCTTGAATTTATCGTAACATCAAACATTCAAGTGATATGAGAAAAACTCACAGAGAAGTGCTTGGCAGTTGAATCTGGTGACCCCTGATAGCTCTACTGGGATGTCATTGACCAGCACCTGCTCTTCACCCACCGATATGTTTAAATTTATCTGAAAGAACAATTAACGACGGCAAGGATCAGCTGACCCATCTTTGTATCCTCGCTATATAAGTTGGCTTATATTGTTGCTAACGTTATACCTGCAAGTTGTTGGAATCCTGCAACTGTGTATCAGCCAATGTCCCTGTCGTCACGTTAATCAGGATGTTTTCCTGTAGAGATCAATAATTAACAGGAAAACAAATAGCCGTGAGCACAATATCTGCCAGTTTCGGTAATGTTATTTCTGATTAAAGCAGGACGATGAGTAAGCGAACGCTTTGTTAATATCACCATCAGGTTAGCAAATACTGCTGACATTTGTCGCTTTTGGTCTTACCGTGTTTAGTTGCCTAGGTGGTGACTCTGTGCATGTTACTGAGGCAAAGAGAAGAAACAAAACACAAATTATTGTCCCTGTTGTTTCCATTTTGAGTTGGCTTATCTTACCAGTAGCAAGATAGCTAAAACAAAAACATTGAGAAAGACGAGTGCTTTGCGCACGCGCGTGAAATCCACTACTTCTCGCGAGATCAGGAACGTCAGCATGGCGGTGCTCCTTGAAACGACGCTCGGCGATATTGTAATTGATTTGTTTACAGAAGAACGTCCTAAAAGTAAGAATATAAAGCCATTTCCATTTAACAGTAGATAATTATTTGAGTTGGTTGGTAGTTGAGTAAGCTATTGACGAGCTGGTTTGCATTATAAGCGGGTGCTAGCTGAAGCTGTTAGCTTGCCTGCGTCCTGTTCGTTTGTTTAATTAGTATTAGTCAACGTCAACAACAAATATACGGTACGCTGTGTTATGAAGGACGTAGTAAACTGCTGTCGGTTACCTCTGTGCCCTTTTCTTTTGCAGCTTGCCTAAACTTTCTGAAATTATGCAAGATAAAGTATTACAACTACTGCCTCATCCACAATGTCCAGGTAAAGCTAATTCTCTTGCAAACTTTTGTTTGCTTTTCGAATTGATTTATGAATCAATCTCAGATATGATGACAGGGTGCACTCTGTTGTCGGTGGGTTCCCACAGGAGTTAAAGTGCTGTATGCATACAGGATATTTCTCATACCTGCATGAGTGTGTGTGTGTGTGTGTATGTATCTGTATTGTTGAGCTCTTGAGACCAGTTTTATCATTGGAATAAGAATTTCACAATCTTATTCACAATCAAAAAAAGATTAACCACAGTGATCATGTGCACAGATGATGCCAAGCCAAACAAAGTTTCGTTTATCTGGACGTTGCACATACTTAAGAATGAAAGTGTGCTCTGCTTGACTATCACTGTAACTATATGTCTGTCTCACATGTTTCTTCAGAGAGATTTCATAGTACAGACCGGAGATCCCACAGGGACAGGGCGTGGTGGAGAATCTGTATATTGGTCAGTCATCTTTGTCACAGCTGCTGACTTTTGATTTGGCACTGCAAATTGAATACTATGACAAAGTTTTCCTATTTTTTATGGTTTTTTTGTATTTTTAGCAAACTCTATGGGGACCAGGCCCACTTTTTCGATGCAGAGAAAGCACCACGCATCAAACACAGGAAGAAGGGGACAGTATCCATGGTGAACAATGGAAATGATCAGCATGGTTCTCAGGTGAATAAGTTGTATGTACACACTGAATTTGCCCTGAGTTGCAGATGGCTTCCAGAGCAGAAACAACAGAAATGAGGTATTCTAACTTGAATATCAATATTAATTAAGGATATAATTTGAATGTATAAATCAGCTGATTAGTTGACTCGTTATAGCAAGTGTACAGAGCTTTTACGTTTTTAACATAAACCATATCTGATACAGAATCAGATGTCCCCCTCTGGATGTGTTACATGATGTGCTTGATCTGTTATGTCATACTTGTCTTCAGTTCCTTATTACCACAGGTGAGAACTTGGACTACCTAGATGGGGTCCATACTGTGTTTGGGGAAGTGACAGAAGGCATGGACGTCTTGGCCAAAATCAATGAGAGCTTTGTGGACAAGGATTTTGTTCCATTTCAGGATATCAGGTGAGCTAAGACAACGTAGCGTACGTAGTATATTGTGTGTCCAGGAATGCATTTAATACGCACTTCTGAGCGTAAAATGTTACAATCATGAGCTGAAAATATTTTTGCTATAGGATAAACCACACAGTTATCCTGGATGACCCTTTTGATGACCCTCCTGACTTGCCAGTGCCTGATAGATCACCTGAGCCCACCAAAGAGCAGCTAGATGTGAGTGCCGCCTCCCTTTTTTCTGGTCAAATAAACATGAACAACGTATAGTATCTGTAAAAACAATGTATATTATCTAAGTAACTACTGCTGTTTGTGCCACGGGTGCGCAGAGTGGCCGAATTGGAGCAGATGAGGCGATCGACGATACAGAGGGGAAAGGAGCTGAGGAGTTGGAGGAGAGGTTGAATGAGAAAGAAGCCAAGACTCGGGCCATCCTGCTGGAGATGGTGAGGAGAAGAAGTAATCTGTTGTTGGAGTTCATTTGATATATATTCAAGATGTGGTCTGAGGCACATCTCCACTCTTCTGTCATACATTTCTCTAGGTGGGTGACCTCCCTGATGCGGATGTGAAGCCTCCAGAGAACGTGTTGTTTGTGTGCAAACTGAACCCAGTGACTACAGACGAGGACCTGGAAATCATCTTTTCTCGTTTCGGGTCCATAAAAAGGTGAACTCTAAGTTGCCAGTTTGTATTCTAGATCTTTAGAATTGATTTGTGGAGATTGTGTATTAACTTACATTTACTTAAGTGTGTATTATTAAAAAATGTTCATGTTGCTCTTGTTCTTTGTAGCTGTGAGATCATCAGAGACTGGAAAACTGGAGATTCCCTCTGTTATGCTTTTATTGAGTTTGAAAAGGTGAGAATCTTGTATTTCGATATGAACTGTAATATCTAAGTACACATAATGTGCCTTGACATTGCACTTATGTGTTCGAAGTATGTGGGCCTCATTCAGATTCTTTTTGAGAGTGAGGTGAGAAGATCAATATTAAACGCATTACTGTGCGTTTACTACTGACCTGGAGTCAGATCATTTTAGCCAAGCTTAGCATAAGGAAATGAGCAGGTGGATATCCTGGTTCTGTCCAAAGTGAAAAAATGCATCCATGTGCTGTTTTAATCTTGTCAAATAAAAGCCATGCACATTGAGACACTGAACTGTTTCCCCCTGCTTTTCAATCTTTATGCTAAGTTAGCCCAGCTCCAAACACACACACACACATACACATACACACACATACACATACATGCTCTCATGCAAGACAGATAGATGACGGTCTCCTTATCTTTATCTCTGGGAAAAAGGAAGCATATTTCATAAACTGTTGAACTAACACTTAACTGTACAATGAGGGTAGCTTGACAAGACACTAATAAACTATCGCATTAGGTGTTTTTTTTATTATTATCATTGTCATTGTCATTTTTGTCAATATATAGATATTTGGAACATGACATTGTAACGCAGTTTTCAACATTTAACATTCAGATGTTCTTTAGTCTTCAGTAAGTACAGTATATATCTAGTGAAAGTGACAGATGGAACATGGAAATCCCCCCTGCAGGATGTGAATAATGGAAGTCATAAACTGAACTCTCTTGCTCGATCTCATTATGACGTGTTGATAATTATCACATGGGCTGCTGGAGTCATTATGATAGAGAAGTATGATTATAGAGATGTGGAAGTTATGAATATAATATATAATATAAATTTACTATAAACCTGCTACACTGTTGGCTAGCTGTCCATCATGGAGATAAAATTAGTGTTTCTTCAAGGACAACTTCCCTTTGCTGGATGACTTTACACCTTTATCAGTAAATGAGGGACACCATATGCACTGTTAGTCTTATAAGTGGCTTGAACTCGTGGTGAATCTTTAGCAGACCATGTCATTTGGGGAGGTTCACGTTTTGTCACTGACTTTCAGCCCTCTGCTGTTTGTGAGTTTCAGTGATGGACTGTGAATAAAAAAACAAACAAATAACCCCTGAAATGGAGCACAACAATAACATTATGAATGATGGGTGGATATTTAAACCATTAGAGGGCGCTGGAGAGTTTGTTGGATCTCAAATGTTTTTACTCAGAGTTAAACCATCTAGCAATATAAATTTTTTTATCAAATATAATGACATGTCCTTGGAAATGAACCCAAAAAGGTCTCATTTTGAATATCAAAGATCAATGGCAACCAAGGTTGTTGTTTATTTTTCCATAACGTATTTCATTCAAACACTCGTGTTGCAGAACGATGCCTACATGTATTTTCAGCCAATCATGTAACCCCACTAGCCCAGTGACCTGAATAAATGTTGGCACGATACATTTCTGCTAGCCAGATATGTTTTTAAACTTTTTGACAGTTTTCAGTTTTATGTTGTGTTAACGGCCTCCAAAACTAACACATCGGTGCTGTACAGTGTCAACATTTTATTCCGGTGACTGGCCTACTTCTGAAACTCTGTTTGCATACTTGGCACACGGTGTCAGACTAGACACTAAACACTGCTGTGGTCATCAGCATGTTGAAATTGTGTCTGGTTGAAGCTGTGGTTTGGCACTTCACATCAAATATCTCCTTTTGTAAACAGACAGCGGAGGCCTTGCGTGTTGTTAAATATCTGATAGCAGATACAAAGTGACAGACGTGTTTGGAAATGGTTCATTCTGACATGCTCTGTTGTCTGTGTCATTGAGTTGTAGAAGAACTTTGTATTTGGCTTGCTTTCTTTCAAACTGTTCTTTGATTTCCTGCTGTGTGAATGTTGAGTGTAGGGAGATAAAGGAAGAAGTTTGTCTCTAGCAAGTTTTGAGTGTTGTTTTTTTGTAGTTGAAATTTCATGTGTACTGTCTTTCTACTTTGTGCTTAAGCACAAAGAACATGTAGACATTGCAGATTAGTTAATTGAACCATTTGTAAATTCTCAGACAACATATCATTTTTTAAAGAAGAAACTCAAGTGTTCTTTGGTTTCAGGATCACCAGTGCAATGATTTTATTCTTTTCATGTTTCTATATATGGAACATAACTGTTGGTTCGACATCACTTTAGAGATTTTGGTTTTTTTTGTAGAATTAACATTTATTGAGAGAATTTGCAGAGTAATTGATAATGGAAATAATTGTCAACTGGAGCTATTTGCAACCAGGTGGAAGATATGTTTTACATTTTAAATCTGAACTGATCTGATTTCTCTCTCTACTCTTTCAGAGTAACCTCTTTTATCACAAGTTATTCCATTTGTTGCTGACTTTATTACATTATCTGTTTCTACAGGAACTTGACATTTACTTCTCACAGCTTCTTGTTTTATATGCTTTCTGTCTCCACAGCAAGAAGACTGTGAAAAGGCCTACTTCAAAATGGACAACGTGCTCATTGATGATCGTCGCATTCACGTAGACTTCAGCCAGTCGGTGGCAAAGATCAAATGGAAAGGGAAAGGTACTGCAGTAATGCAGTGTAAACCTGGTTTCTGTAATGAGTGCAACTGTTCTCTGCACTGTTTCCCTGTGTTTCATAAGCAGCAATCCTGTTCGTGGCCTTGTCTGTTTCCTAGGTGGAAAGTATACTAAAGATGACTTTAAAGCCTACGAGAAGGACATGGAGAACCGATCCAAACTGGCTCTCAAGGATCAAGCGAAGCCTAAACAAGAGTATCCTTATGTGTCAATAGGACTTTGTGTCATAAAAGTCATTCTGCAGTCTTTAACTGTACTGCCTCTTCTGGAGTGGGCATTTCACCTTTTTTTTTTTTGCTTAAATTTTCAAACCTTCACCTCGAGATTTCCATAACTTTCCACAAAGTTCAAAGTATGACCTGTTAATTGAGGAGGAAGAGGATGCAACAAGCCATCAACACTCTGAGAAGAAACACAAGGAGAAGAGGCACCATCATCATTCTGATGATGAGGACAGCAGGAAGGCCAAAAAGCACAAGGTATCTTTACTCTCATCACACCTCTCAATTGCCTTAAGCCAATTCTAACACTGTTACACTCTCCCAATGAGAACAATATAGGTAGAGTAGGGTTGAAGTTAAAGGGAAACTGGTATAGAATCACATTTGTTTTCTAAATCTGTATGTAGGAATGCAAGTAAAGTATGCATGCAATGCAAATGACCTACATTTTCCCTGTGGAAATATTAGTAAACAGACACTATGAACATGCTCAAATCGGCATGATGCCACAACGTGCTCATTATTAAAAATCTTACTACGCCAGTTCCATGGTGTGATTTGTGTTTTCTTGCAGCTGTTAAAGTATTAAGTAACATTTATAGAATAATTATGGGCTGAACCTGAACCTGAATTTCCAGTAAAATTGTTAAGTCATTTATTGGATTAATTCACCTGCTCGTTTATCAGAGAGTTGCAGTTATTATTACGGTGATAGTAAGAAGGTGGTACACACACACACACCAGAGCCTTCTTCCAAGAAGCAGGTTTAGTCATTTATCTGGATTATTATTCATGAGTGCCCCTTCATCAGGAACTGGGACCGAAAAGAAGCCATTTCCAATAACTCAATGAGCCAGATTCTTTTAACAGGCTCCAGCATGCACATGTTCACACACACACACACACACACACACAAGGTCTCCACTGTGCTGTCTCTCAAGTGTATTTACTCAGACAAAGACAAGGAAATGACTATTGTTTTTTTCTCTTTGGGATCACGCTATGTGGTGTTCTAACGATGCCCTTGAAGTCTTCATTTTCAATATCAGAGAGAGTTCAAATATCAATTTGGTATTATTTTTATTTTTTAACACTTAAGCAGCTTGTACAATGTCAGAGTGTGTACACAGACAGCAGGACAGCTGAACAAGCACATGTTGGAAGGGGCCTTTATTCTGCCTTTACCAAAAAAAAAAAACAAAAACCCAAACCCCAACCCTGCTGCCTATATGTTAGCCAGCTAGGTAAGTAGCTTACATTGGTTCCTGGTAGTAGTAATTGTGCAATGTGATATTATTGTGAAGCATATGTGGAGATTTTTATTAAGTGATTATGTCATTCATTGTTAATAATTTCCACAACTTCAAAAAAACTCATCTGGAGCCCTCACACAGTGGCACCAGTGCCAAGTTTAGGCGCTACAGCATCACCTTATTTTTATAAGTCGCTGCTGGTGACACTGGCAGTTTAATTTGGCCTATCTTTCACAGTTCTGGGTTATTTGTATTTATCTAGCCACAGTCCAGATTGACCAAAGGGAGCAGTGTGAATTTTTGCTGGGCCTCATGCCTTCTTGACTTAAAGAGGACTTATAGAACTTTTTCAACAGCAAACTAGATTTTAAAATTATCACTGAGACAGATTGTGAGAACTGAAATAGCTTTTATCTGTCTCCAGTTTTAGACTAATTGTCTGCCAAAAAATAAGCTGAATCAATCTAGATACTCCTCTTACATGTAAAAACCCTTAACATGGAGTTTAATTTGACAGCTGATATATTTGAGAAGAGCTCCTGTCCTCTGTTGCTTTTTTGTCAGTGGTTAGCTCAATGCTACTTCTCACTGTACAAGCAAGGAGTTACCTGGCTGGCAGGCCGGTTGGGTTGTAATCTTATCTAGGCTGTTTACATTGACCTTTGTTATTTTGAGTTTCCTTGTTGTCATTAAAAATCAACCTGTAGTGCCTTGCAGATGGAAAACAACCTGTTACATAAGTAATAAAAGAAGTTGAGCTTGCAAATACACATCTGATAAAAGCATTTCAGTGACACATAGGACGCGTGACTCTCTGAAAGGACTTCATTTCTTCTATCACAATACTACTAGATACTAGAATATTAGAAGTTTCCATTGATAAATTGATAATAAATTAATAAATGAAACAAGAGCTGTGGATATATTGCTGAGCCTCATGGACTTTGTCACTATGTGCATGCCTATTGAAAGCTGAAATCGGCAGCAGGACTACTGCACTGTGTGGTCAACACAGCTTTGCCAGTGCCACAGTGATGATACCAGCAGTCAGTTTAGCAATTTTAGGATGGACAGATGAACATCAGGGACAACCATGGAAATAAGTAGTGTTTCCCCTTTGCAATGTCTTAGAGGTTTGTACTTTATTAATACTGCATTTGGATGAAACTAAACCAAGCCAAGCCAAGCCAAGCCAGTCCCAGCTTGGCATGCTTCATACTTCTTGCCTTACCAATATTTATTCTGTAATTTCAATGTATATAACAGTCCTTTATCTCTGCTGCCTCGTGCAAAACACTTGTTGGAAAATGAGGTTTTTACATTCTGTAGACACAAGGATTCAAGGAGCTTTATTGTCATTTCACAAATGTAGAAACATGAGGTGGAACGACATTAGTTTCCCTGGTCCCGGTATAAGCCCAATAACCAATACAGCTACTATAAATATAAAACAGCACTATATAAATATAAAAACTGCCAGAATAAAAAAATATAATCATTGTCAGGGATGACAACAATATTTACAGCAGTATCGTGCAAATGAAAACAGTAGTGCAGTAGTTCTTGTGCAAGATGGCTGCATTGTGCTAGCGCGAGAAGCCACTGCACTACTGTGCGCCGCCATCTTGATTACACCTAACTTGATTAGAGCTGGTTTTAGCGAACTGCAGCGTACTTGCTGTTTTACCTTGTGTTTAATGTCAGAACTTGTTATCCCTTATTTCCCTTATTAAATCCTATAAGGCAGGTCAGGTATGCTTTGTAAAAGCTGAATATGCTGTAAAATGAGCGTGACTGCTGACAGTCAGCAGTCACCAACACTTCCAAGGCTGATTTCTAGCGTGCATTGTAATGAGCATACCAGTAATACTAATTAAGTACTGTATGAATTCAGAAACTTAACCAGTCAAGCAACTACTTGATACTCATTAAGTGTTCCTTGTGACCTCTTTTTCCTCTGCCATGTGTTTGTGCAGTCAGAACTGATGCCTATATCCAAATAGTTACAATGATGAAGTGCTTTCGTCAGATGCGGCAGATCTTTATTCCTGTAAGGCACATGTTGTCAGTAAGGGACTAAGCAGGGACAAATCCCTGCTGACAGCTCACACAAATCAGGAGGTTAATAAGTAAATATCAAACAATACACACAGTGAACGATAATCCTGTCCTGTTCAATCAGGATGTCGGGGCAAATATTTAGACTCATTTAGGCGCAAATCTAACAAAAGTGTTTGGGATTCAAATGAAAATTGAATAGTGTGGATATAGCCGGAGTCTGTAAGTGTGTTTCCACCCACCTACGTCTAATAAAACCTGAGTCCAAACACCAGGGGAAAAAAGTCATTAGGTTTAGCTGAGGTGGAAAAGTTGCAGAATGCAATGTAAGCCTGTCACTGAAGCTTCTATTCTGCCGAAGAGAGGGAAAATGGCAGCAGATGAAAACATCGAATCTGTGTGGTGAGATGAGTGGACCTTCCTCACATTATTCATGCAGCAAACAGAAATGTCTGATTTCCATAATGTTTTCTACATTATTTTCATTCCTGGTTCAGTAGATTCAGACTGAAGAGGTAAATGCCATCTTCTCTTTATCTTACTGTGCAGACTTCTAATAGAGAGCAATGGAAACACATATCATTTCAGTTAGTTTTGCTAATTTTCTATTTGCTATTTGATTTTGCTAGATTTGGATTGGATTTAAAGCTAATAATTAATTTTGTCATTTACATCTCTGCTTTTTCTGCTGTGACATTTCAAAACATTTTCAGCAAGAAAATGTTAGAGAGAAACAGATAGAAGTGACGAGTAGAAGGGGTGGGATTGTTTAAAAATGAATAACGTTGTTTAGTCAATAGTTATACCGAGAAGTGCACCATGAGGTTTCCACTCAAGCTTCTCCAGGAAGTAACAGGTTTTCTTGGAAGTGCAGAACCTTTCAGAGTTTTTACATTTTTTTATAATAGCTTATAGTCACAAGATACTTTTTCATAGTAATTCTTTTTTAATTCTGCTTAATTTCACTTAAATATCAAAAAGTTTTTTTTAATAATATCTCATGAAGTGATATTATAGGACACTTAAATATTACATAGCAGGTCAGTTATAAGAGGGATTAAAAAAAAAAACATTTTTTAAAAATATGGGTCATGATTGAGCTTCTATACAAAGTAGATTTTAAAAGATGAGTGGTAGCAGTGACCTGTTCACAGCCGTGGCTTTGCTTTTGATTATACAGTGTTAAACCTGCTTAGATCCAGAACAGAGGAACCAGCTTACAGTTGTGAGCTTTACTTGCCTTTCTTAAAAGATATATATTTGTCATAAACAGTATTTACTCTGCCTCACACTCTCATGTCTTCTTTGACATTTTCAGGACAGCGTGGACAGCCGGCGAGACAGGAAGATGGGGCGCCAGCGGTCTCGATCCCGCTCTCGATCCCGCTCCAGAGACAAGCACAGCAAGTCCCGTGACAAACATGGGAAAGAGAGCCGTGACAAAGGCCACAGCCACAAGGACAGGAGCCACAGCCACTCCTCCACCAAGTCCAAGGATAAAGACCGGAGCAGATACAGATGAGGGAGAGCGGGGCCTGAAAGGTGCTTCACCTTTTCTTTCAGTGAGAATCTTTCTGTGACAGGAGAGTGGAGCCGCAGAGAGGTCATGAACTGTATTCAGCATGATTTAAATGGAATCTTCATATTTACCCTTAACTACTGGCTTCCTTTAACATCACTTCACTTTTGACTATTAGGGGGAAAAAAAAGCAACAGATGATCATCAGGTCCTTGTCTCATTGTCTTGAAAAACACAAATGTTTGAGAAATGTTTTTTACATGTATATTAAACTTAAAAATTCCACAGAACATGACAGTTGTCTTTTATCTGTTATTTATGTCTTTTGAATTGCATGACTTCCACCTTTTATTTACTTCCTCTGCACCTCCTCCTCCTCCTTTCGCACACTTCCCAGTTTTGTGCATGAATAATAGCTCAACTTTGACCGGGTTTTTCTTTACATTCATTAAATATGATCATGGAACATTGCAGGGTGGAGTGCGTCCCCACACCACTGAGGGAATTCACTGGTGTCTCCCTCCCTCCACCCACCTCAGAGGACTGTGGTGAAAACAATACCTCAGTGCTTCACTTCATGAACTGAAAACTGACATTTCTCGGTGTCAAGGTAAATGTCAGATGAATCTTTTAGGTTTGGTGTGACAAGATAAAATACAATAGAATGTAAACATACTGTGATCTGAACTTACTTGCTTACTGATGGGTTTTTTTTTTCTTTCCAACCTGTGTGGGTTGCTAGTAGAACTTGGGTGGCTTAGTAAGTGTCAAACCATGAGTGATACTTACTTATGAGCACAACCTCACTTTAGAATGAAGAACAATATTATTAGTTATGAAGGGTTATTTTTAATACCCTGTGAACAACTGTAGTGTTATGTTTTGTTACGTAAGAATAGACCAGTTATTTAAAGACTTTTTGTGTTACTATAAGGCCCATGCTGTGGAAAGCATATTAATATAATTCAGGTACGGCAATTCTAAGTAAGGATACTTATCAATAAGCAGTAATCAGGACGTTATTAATGGAGAACCCTTGGCTAGTTGTAGAATATACTTATTCAGAATAAGTGCTTTATGCTGACTAATAAAGAGGCAGTGTGCTACTAACATGCATGCTAATGAACAACTACTCCCTGAGTGTTACCAGGATGGACAACCTTTGCCTCAATTAAGTTCTATACAACTGTAGAGGCAAAAATTAACATCAGTTTCTCTGTCAGCAGCAAACTTCCACAAATCTGTTGTCCCTTGAAAGACTACCTAATTCTTAAGAAAAACAGAGTTATGTTGACAATGTTTTGAATTTCCCGAAAATACAAAATTGTTTTGTGGGTGGTGGTGATGTGTGTGCGGTAAGCAGTAATGGAAATAGGTCTTCCGGAGTGAATCTGAATCAGCTTCAGAGGGAGTGTGCAAGAACTGAAAGGTGACAGCAGTATGGAAAAAAAGGGTTGCACAGCTTCACTCCCCCAGGTGGAACCACTGCAAGAGACTTCCCCAGCCGCCTACGCCGAGGGCACACCTTTTAACTTATGTAAAGTCACAGTATACCGACACATCTGGATGGGCTGCTTGAAAATGAAAAACTAGTGGAGTGATAAAGTTTACCAGGCCATGGTGTTTACCCCTTTTTTCCTCTGACGTTAGACCTGTAAAAGAAATACGAAGCACTAAAGATTCAAGTAATACTTTCAGTTTTTTTGAAACTGTGTTAGGGTGTTTCACAAGCTTCAAACTTCTCATCAGAGGATTTACTCTTGTTTTTCTCAGCATTGCTTTCTGCTTGTTTTTCTCTCTTACTCGTGTCATCAGGATGTTAACATAAGAAAAGGAAGAATGTTAAATGAAGTGGTAGGTTCTCATACACACCTGTCAGTTCAAATTCCTAACATAGACAGGGTCACGCACATGTACTTTGAGTTGCACCATGCTTTCAGTTATACTGTGCAAATACATACGTGTGTGTGTATGAGTCACAGGTCAGTTATGTTTTCTCTCGCTTTGTCTACTGGAATGTCTGCAGTACATCAGTTGATGTCCTTTTGAATGAAACATTGGAATTTTACGTCAGGATTTGTTTCTGGTCTATCTGAAACATCTGCAAGATGAAAAGATTTACATTAGTATGTTGTATTTGTAAATAAACCACTGTTGGTTTCTACTAAGCACAAAATGAAACTGAAATTATTCACACACATTCAGCAGGCTTCACATCTTACACTACGTTTGGATAAATCACATTTTAACTAGAAAAGACAAAACTTTCCGTGCTCACTTGCACTGAGAAATAGTTACTGCGAGCGGGTTCGTTCATGATAGGTTAGTCGTATTCTTTATTATTCATAAAATTCAGTGAAAGCTGAAGTAACTCTTACTTCCTGACTACTATTCCTAAATTAAGTGTGGAAAATAGTATTTAATAGGCATACTCACACAATCCTCTTTTTCTCTTTTGTTGCTTCACAAGGCCGGGAATTGTATGTTGCGCAACATTTCCTGGAAAACCTTTTCCAAGGAATGTTGCGCAACATACAATCTTGCTTTGCTGTCTCTATAAGCCTGAATAGATCTTTTAGTGCTTTTGATAACACGCTGAGATGAACAGTATATGTACAGCAGTGGGGTCTCACCTCTTCTCTTCTACCATAATGACACCACTGCCCTCACTCACACTGTCTCCACATCAGCAGTGTGTATTTCCAGTGAAAAGCAGGTGCTGCTTGGAAATACACAGCCAGCTGAAGGCGTACACAGGCCCCCATGTGAACAAGCCCAGAAAAACTATGGAGGAAAGTCATGGTCGTACAACCTGCGCATTAGTTACAAAGCAAATTATCCATTACATTATCTGCTCTGCCTCTTCCTTATTTCACACACAGTGTAAATATAGCAAAAGATATGATTTTAAGGAACTAAAATCATCATGTTACACTTTTGTGTCTCAGCAGCTGATTCTTTTAACAAACCCTGCATTGTTTTAAGTCAAGGAGTGTTTTGACCTCCTCACCATGAGACTTGTATAGTGGTCAGTATTGAAAAAAAAAAAAAAAAAATCCAGATACTTCATTGAAGTAAAACAGGCATGCCCACACTACCATATTTTGTTTAGCAAGTCAGCGTAGTCTTTGAAGATGTTCATTAAAATACATTACATTTAACACTATGTTAAATACTCTTAAGAATTCACATGAATGAAAATGGTCACATTAAAATGTAAAATTTCACTGTCAAGTTATGTTCATATATTGCCGCACGCATCACGACACATCATCATGTAGAGACAAACGTTAACTGGCTACCGTTGCCAACGCCAGGTGCCAGTGGTAGATAATACACCGCTTTTTCAAATGAAAACGTGCCCCAGCTGAAACGTCAGTGTGTTATGAGGAAACATGAGCAGTACGATACATTAGGATCCATAATGGAAGGCGGTGTCTTGAATGCCCTAAATTCCTGTACAGTTTACTTTTCTTCCTGTTTTGTCATGTGATGGTACATGTTTACCAGGTTAACTATCATATAGCCTCTTAGCATGCTTTTGTAAGCAACATTTACTTATTACTGAACACAAAGTAGGGTTGGGGTAAATGAGAAACCTTGCAAATTCATTAGTGCTACGCATGTGACAGTTCAAGGTCCTAATGCTGGCGGGGCTTGAGGTAGTCAGTTCAAACAGGAGATACAAGTGAATGAAGTGAACACAAATGTTTACCTCGACAGAAGATGCGTGATGATTAAGTCTTGACATCTGATGGGCTTGGATTTAGTGGGGACATTTTCTTATCAAGGACTATCTGCATTGAGCAGCAGTGTGTGACTGTCTTTCAGCCCTGCGATTGACTGGCGACCAGTCCAGGGTGGATGGATAGATAGATACTTTATTGATCCCAAGGGAAATTCAAGCACCCGTAGCCCGTTACAGCAGTGTAGGTTAGTCAAAAGAGAGCAAACAAACAACCAAACAAGGCCTAACTGTTAGTGGGAGAAATAGACTAAACATATACTAAATAAACTAAATATACTCCTCACCTCTCGCCCGTGGTCAGCTGGGATAGGCTCCCGCTCCCCCCGTGACCCTGTACGGATGAAACGGTATAGAAAACGGATGGATGGATGATCTCAGCCAGTGAGAACAACTGATATTTCAATGAACAGGCCCAGACTATGACAGCAGGAAACTATGACATGAGAAATGAATAACAGCTTAGAAGGATGGAAAAGAATTGTCTTCCTAACTGAACTTGTGTAATGCCTGTACAGACAGTGTTTCTGGCAGAATCAAAATGGTGGACACCAAGGGGCCATCATTAAAAATTTCTGTTCTTCACCTGAGAAGAAACTTTTCACATTATAAATTGGTCATTTTCATTTTTTAGATCAGATTCAAGTTATTTTTTATTAAACATATGAGTATATTTCCCCGCACCGCCACTTTATTTCCTTGTTCTGTCATATCGGTCTTTCCCTTGTCCTTGCAGAAGAGACTGTACTGTACCTGTCGTTAATTGTCAGCTCATGTTGTACCTGTACAGAAGTCTAAATGAAAAAGATTGCAATCAGCAGTCCTGCCCCTCCCTCTCTCCCTCAGACACAGACACAGACACACACACACACACACTCACTTACTCACACACATTGATAGCCCATTGGTTGAATTTTTTCTTCTTTTTTTTTTGGCATGTCGAATATCCTGGTTAGATAGAGAGCAAACATTAGAAATAAATGCTGTTTCATTGTGACTGTTACTTTTCCTGTCTCTGGCATTATTGATTTTCTCTCCCAGTTTCTTCCTCTTCCTTATCCTCACGTTGTCATCGTGATGTTATTGACCTGATTCCTTCTTCCTTTGCAGACAAATAGGTTCCTTTTTTCAAAGGTATCAAAGAAAAAAAGGGTGTGTGTGGAGATCCACAGCTGTGTGAACACACTGTCAGCACAGCCTGAGCACTTTGACCGCTGCAGTTCTCAGAATAAGAGGCACTTCAGGAAAGTGTATCCCAGTTTGTCAGTTTCTGGTTTCACATTACACTTAATAATAAAGACAATAACGTGAAATCATCTAAATAACAGCACAATTGAGGATATTACCCTGCACCCGTGTGAAAATGAATCTTAACTCACTTGAAAAACTCAAACCGATCCAGGTCAGCTATTTTTAGTTGTAGCCCGTCTGACAGCCTTGTCTTTGTTCAACTGACAGACAGAGATCATAGCTTACACGTTGTTGTTGTTTACATGCTGCCAAGACTAAAATGTCACCGTGTGGTTGTGAACATCAGTGTCATTGCTGATATCACGTGTTTTTATGTCACTTGTCCGAAGCTGGACGTTGGCATGGATAATGAACATCTGAAAAATGGTGAGCAGTGTCACTCCAAAAATTGACACACAAAACAAATTGATACTATTGTCTTTGACGGCTATCTGCATATTGACACCGAATATCTGAAAATATTTCAAATTTAAATTTTTATTATTTTGTAATGATGGAAAGGTTTGGTATTACACCATTAAGGCACACTTAAAGGAATATGTGGATATTTTTGCTGCAGAACACAAATGAGCATATCTGTTTTGTTTTGGTTTTTTCCTTTAACCATTAATCCAACACACTTATTTAATGTTGCAAACTCAGAGATACATTTACTGTGGAGAACATAATTCATTTTAAATAACTTTACTTCCTGGTGCTCTACGTTGGATTTGTCACAACCCTTCAGTCAGCATTTCGAGATAATTCCCTCAGACTCCCAGGACAACGCTGAATGCAGATGAGGAAGTTGTGATCACATATTCAGAGTGTGTTCTCTTCCTTGCTGGTCAGAGAGAATTTTTTTTTTTTTTTCTCAGCAGTGATAGTCACTTCCTCCTATGAGTAATAAGAACAGCTTGACACAGGCAGGTCTGCTTCTCAGAGCGACTGACTGACTGACTGAGAGCAGTTCACACTCAAGAGAGACAGCAAGAGAGACTCATGCATCGATCTACCATTTGTTGAATGTGTAAGTACGGACGACTCGAGTCATGTGACAGTGTAGCTCCGCTGTTTGTGTTAAATGTGAACTGTGAGAGTCAGCCGTTTTGTCTTGCTCAGGCTTGTCATGTTTCAGGTTGCGAGAGGCAAGTAGGGTCAAATTGTCTGCTTATGTGAGCACAGCATTACCAAGAACAAAGGTTGCTGGAGTTTGAACATGTGAAGAAAGCAGGCAGGGATAATCATACTCTTTATTTTCAGAGAGAAAATCAGTGTGAGGGCCTGTGTTGTATGTCAACTCAGCAGAGAAGGATGTGGTTTGGTGCAGGTTGTAGCAAGTCTGTGCAGAGCCGAGCCCCTCGTAGAGGATGTCTCTAATCAAAATATTTTTGAGCCAAGTGCTGCTGGCCTGTTTGATGGTGTATTGTTTCAGATAACATATTTGTTTGTTAAGACGTTTGTAGAACAAGGAAGTCCTGATGAGGTTTACGTCACACCTTTGGTTTTTTTTTCCCCATACCTCAAATGTTTGGTTGACATATCAAATGTTAGTGGAGGCTACTTCATCTGTCTTGTATGTCAAGGATCAAAAAGGCTACGTGAAGAAAAATGCATCCAAGTATGACAGCTATGTTAAGCCTGTAAACAAGACGGCAGTTCAGTTCATTACGCTCCTTCTCGGCTGCTGTTACAGTGGTTTTGTTTTCATTGTTTGTGGTGTAACACCTTGTTCAAGTTTTGTACTGCTTTGTGGGAGGAAGAGTGAAAGACGTGGGCCGGGTTATTCAACAGTCTTCATCCTCATATGCATCAGTGTGATCTCTCTTGAAGTTAAGGGGATTTCCGTACAGAGCTATAAAACATGTTTGGCGTGGGGTGAGGCGAGTCACTTTCACATCAGTTCCATTCATGTTTGTTTTGGTAACTGACCCCAGTGACAGTGGAGGTAAAATTAGACTAAGATCGGTGCAGACCCTCTGCTTCCTCTCTTAGTGCGTCTGCATGTGTGTGTGAGAGGGAGAGAGAGGGGCTTTCTTAACCAGCCTGACGTCAGCTAGTGTTAGTGCTTGCGCTGGCAGTCATAAGTCTGTGGTAACCAGAGCAGATTCCATCAGCCAGCACCAAACCACAGTCAATTCGTGCAAAACCCCCTGTGAGACCGCAGCTGTGCTTCCTGTGTTTATAGTGACAGAGGCTGGTCTGTCCCTTTCTCCCTTTGACACCTGTCATTTGTTTTGAAACACAGGCCTTTGCCGTGGAGACACCGACGAATGAGAATAAGGAGGCGAGGAGGATTCCTCACTCAGAGAAGACAGAGCAGAGGCAACACACGAATTCTGAATCAGCATCGACAATGGACCACCAGCAGCAGCATGCCAAAGTGGAGCGATTTCTAAAATTGGGATATTCTCACAGTGACATCCTGAGGGTACTGGAGAGCCTCCACCATGATGCCCAGACCAACGACATCCTGGAGGAGCTGATAAAGACCTGCCACACTCGCACTTACATAAACAAAAGTGTCCCAAACAGTCCCAAGCTGGTGGCGAGAGGCTGCAGTCCGAATCCTGGTCAACCCAAACCTGCTTCAGACAGAGAGCCAGTTGCTGCTTTCAGACCAGTGGTTATAGATGGAAGCAATGTGGCCATGAGGTGAGTCATCTTAGTACATTTATCATCTAGAAAACTAAATTATTATCATATCTCAGTGTGCATATGTTTATATCCAGCTACAGTGGTGGGAGATTGACTCATAGTATATTCAGCAAAATATACTTGAGGTATCAAAAGTAGGCAGAACAGGCAGAATGGTACATTGCAGAGTGGTATATTGTGATATTGCATTACATATTGCTGGTGCCATAAGCAGAATTTTAATTTAAATTGCCTTAAATCCTGCGTTAATTTAATGTATATGAATATATCACATTTGTTATTTGCCAGACAAATGTAGTAGAGTCAAGTATATACCTCAGAAAGGAAGAATAAAGTGTCATTGAATGGACAAAGTCAAGTAAAGTTGATGTACCTCAAATATAGTATGTATGAACAGCACTTCGGTTCCTGTTTGTATACAGCATATCTATTTGTATCAAATCTTGTTTCACTTCACAGATTTGATCACACCACACTTCCTCTTTAAGCATGTGGTAAAGTAAAAACACGTGTGCCAATATTTTTCCCTTTATGCTCACTCAGTTCAAGATTATGTGATCCCTGAAAGGAAAAGTGTTGCCACCTTTCTCACATTTTCAGATCAGTTTCAAGCTGTTTACCATAGGTGACACTTGTATCTTGCTCTATTTGCAACATAAAGGAAGTGGAGTTGTGGAAATGAAGTGGAACATCATCTGATCCCATGGTTGCCAATTTTACTTGACCTAAATTGGGTAACAAGGAAATGCTGGGCCAAAATTTGTTCATACAAATAACAAAGTAGGTGGATCACGCAGTACAAAGTCATAAAAGAAAACAAAAGAGAGATCTTTTCACAACACATATTCCTGTAAAGACATGAAGCAGAACAAGGAAGAAGGCTAAAATATTAACTGTCACACCTTTATTTCCATGTGGGGTATTGTGACTATAGTTCAGCCCCAAGCATGAAATCCCAGAGGCTAAAATCTGTTTCCCTGTACTCCTGTCAAGGTGCTGTTAGCTTTCAATCTGAGCTTTTTCACCTGAATAATCCCCATGTCCAATCTCATTCACTCCCACTACCGACCATGAGTGTAGCCGGTTATTAAAAGCGCACTACAGTGATTTAGTGTTGCATTTTCATGAAGTAGGGAGACCTGTGAGCGACAGATTAAAAAAAGAACGGTCGCAGTCGAAGTAGCAGAAGTCGAGATGATCTGACTAGTGTGACTCAAACTGCAAAAACGCTTCTCATAATGCAGCTTAACATTATCTTTTGTTAGACCCTCCCTGCTCGGTAAGCACCCACGTCTCCCCAACCCGCCACCCCCAAGAATGTAACGGAAGCTTTCCCAGCCCAAACCAAGATTACTCAGACAATCTTACTTCAGTAATTTGAATCCAGAGCCACAGAAAACATTAAGCAACTGGCTTAACGTGCACGACACTGACTTTGACATCTAGGTTTTTTCAGTTTTAGAAACAAAAAAATGAATAAGAGCATAGAATTTGAAGCAAGTTGCGAGCTTAAAGGTAAAATCTAAAATAAATATTTCTCCTTTTACCTGTAGTACAGTTTATCCATCGAGACTGTTGTTTTTCAAATACACTTTTCAGAGTTTTGAGCACCACAAGTGAAGTGCCATCTAGCTCCATTATGTTCAAGAGAAGGCAGGCATCTCCACAGCTGATACCTCCAAAACAACTTCTCTTTTCCAGAAATCATGACCCAGTTTCTTAAGACAATCCACAGACTTTGTTGTGACTGTTTTCATGCACAAACTTTCTTCCCATATCACCATGCGGAGCGTTTGCTCATTGACAAGAAACCAGCTAACTGGTCTGTCTCCAGTACGAGCCTCTCATCCACGAGTAGACACCCATTCCGTTCTGCACATACAGTGATAAACCCGCTGTACACCACCACTGTACACCACCACCACTGTACACCACCACTGTACACCACCACCACTGTACACCACCACTGTACACCACCTACTCGTCAGCAAACTGCAGACAAACACAGGCAGCAGTGAAAAGAGCTAAAGAAACAGATATTTTCCCCAGGACATTGTGGAGACCAAAAGAGGAGTAAAATACTTCACTACACTGTCAGGTTTCAACATGCATAAATACTACTGAATACAAATGTTGCTCTGTGTCCACTGGATATCTATATATATATTAAATCACTTGCTAACATGTTAGCCATCACAACCAAATAATCATATGTCAGTATATACACTGTACAAGCAGCAAAAAGCTTCTAGTCGACATTACACGGCTTTGCATAACAGTCTCCCGAATGAGTATTTTTGCATTTGCATTTTCACATTTTAAATAAAATGTAATTCTAATAATGTCAGTTTCTTTCTGAATACAGTAGAGTTATTTCCCCATGATAGCTTGTTTCCATTATGTCACTGCTTCTTACATGTGTCTCTGCTGCTTTCGTTAGCCACTTTGGGAGTTGTTTAACTAAAGGACACGTTCAGACAGTGAAATATACAAGCCTGTGATAAGCCAGCTCCAAGCACACTTGATGTGTAACTCTCTGCTAGAATTTATTGTATTTAATTTATCTACAGGCTGTAAGTGTAAATTATCAACCTTATCAGCGGCTATCATTCAAAGTAAACTTTATGACGTAATATATAAAGATATACAAGATATAAAAAGACATACAGAAGACTCATGGGTTCTGACTAACTGTATCACATGCAAGTCTAATGTCTTTGGAAGCTCTTTTATGCAAAGTGTCTCACCACTTCCTGCTCATAGAAAGAAGGGAAACCCCCATGCGCATGCGCCTATGTGCACACACATGCAGTCTTTACTTTTTCCTCCAGCAAAAATGTTCCAGTTTATGATCTTGTCATATAAAGAAAAATGTGTAAAACTGCTACTATTAAAACTAATCTAATCCTCAGAATGTAATATTTTAAAATGCACTTGAAACAACCTCAGTGAGGTGAAGTTATGGTCAGGGTTTGGATTTGTTGATTGTCTTTTTTTTTTTTCACGATGATTGTCTTTTTTGTGTGTGAAACCTGAATCTGACAGCGAAAAAAAAAAACAACCTTCAGATTTTTCAGTTTAAGAATTAATAAGGTCGTCACTGAGACAAAGTGCATGTGAACAGTGAACAACTCTGTGTCAAATTAGTCATCTCTGTGCTTTTGCAATTTCATTTTGCAATGCTTTAGAGAACTCTGAACACGTTGTGACACTTCCTGAAAAACAGAGAAGAGATGCGTGTGTGGAAACACAAAAGAAGAAGTCTTTTTTTTCTAACCCTGGTTTCTGTGTCTTTGTAGCCATGGCGATAAGAAGGTGTTTTCATGCCAGGGCATCCAGCTGGCAGTGAACTGGTTCTGGGACAAAGGGTTGCGGGACATCACCGTGTTCATTCCCCTGTGGAGGAAGGAGCAGCCACGACCTGAGGCACTCATTACAGGTAAGACCACCCCAATGAGCTGAGATGCTCATTCTCATTGTGAGGACTTCCATGTTATTTTTGTTCTTGGGTTTGTGTGAACACTTTTGAGACTCAAGTCACAAGTCTGACCTCACCCAATGGTGATGTTAATTGTGATGGTGTTACAACACGGCCACAGGTGGTTTACAGACAATTATTAATGTAGCAGCGACTGTGGCCTTTGTGTGACTGATCAGGATAAACTGGAATTTAAACCTCATTTAAGGATAAACCTTAAGAGCAGAGCCACATTTTACATGCCAACTTCGTTATAAGGGCTTGTCATGCCGTTTTTAGCTTCAGTACAGGGTGTCACAGGCTCACAAATAAAATCTGTAAATGCCAGAAGGTGAGTCATAACCATCTATCATACGTCACGCTGGAGCCATCAGGTGCTTTCGAGGAACCTGATTATCAATTACAAGGTGCTCTGAGAGTGATCTCCATCTTGCTGCTTTGGCCAACACATCACTGATGTCACTTCAATTTTAAAGCTGCCTTGATAATACTTGGGGCCATTTGGGGGCAGTATAACAAGCCTATGAAGTTGTTACAGCTGTTGACGAACAAAAAAATTATTTACACCTTCACCTGATACAATGCCACATTCAGAGTTGTGTCCACCTGTTGCATGTATGTTCAATAACCACTTTCCGTTTTGCTCTGTTTTTATTCGCATTAGTTACTTTGAAAAATATCTGGCTCTTTGGCTGCAAAATTACTTATTTTTACCAGCTTGCCACTAGCTTTGTTCTCTGCTGTTTGGTGTTGGGCAGGTAACACACAATGGGTTTATCATAGCTTTTCCCCTGAAGTTGTAGGAAAGATTAATGGAAGCAGAGTTTGTGGACTGTACAACAAAAACAGCAAACTAAAATAGGCTTAAAATCTCTGCAGAGCTGACGGAAACTGCAGTCGGCTGATAATTCTCTGTCAAAACAATCAGCCCCCTGCAACATGACTCTCAGTGATGCATAGTTAACACAATGAATATTGATCAGTACAGCTTTACTTCTGCAGACACATCTCTTTAGAATTACACCCTTACTTTCCATAGTTTTGTAATTGACCCAACAAATAAATCATATCAGTTGTCCACTAGCTTGAGGGTACCATCAAACGTAGGGAGTTATGCCAAGACAGTACAAATTACCACTGAGGATTTTCTAACATTCCATTTTAATGTAAGAAAATATCAGTTGATTGTAACATGCATAAACAGGACGTTAGTTTCCACAGAAAAACCTGCTTGATGATGCGTTTTACAGTTATAGCAATGAAACCACTTGAAAAAAAGTGAAAAAAACAGTAGAAGTCACAACGCTGGGTGTTTTTCATATAGCATGTTGAGACAGCGCTGGCATGAGCTGGAAATTACTAGTCACCAAAATGTGCCATCCCTCTGTCCTGGCTGTTACCTTCACCCTGTTTGGCAGCCTGACCCTTCATGCAGAGAGGCTGTGGCCAGCTTGGATTTACAGTGGATTCCAATAGAGTCCAATAGGTTTAATGTTGTTTCACCGCAAAAAACAAAAAACAAAAATCACACTGCCTGCGAAAACAATGAGGAAGTGCGACCGCGGAAACTGAAATCCAAGATATTGTTCATGTTGGATCATGTTAGCTAAAAACAGATTCATTTGGACTACAAAGCGCAGCTTACTTGCATCAGCGTCTGCTTACTGGCAATGACATGCTCTCTTGTCATTTGAAATGTAATGCTCGCTTTAATAGCTAAAGACAAACAGACTTTTCTTTTAATGCACAAAAATAAGGACTAAAACTCAATAACCCCATAAAACCTTATAAAAGCACAAAAATGAGGCATTTTAAAAAGATTGCACCCCCCCACACACACACACACAAATTTCTTGGAAACATAAAAAAAAACAAAAAAAACATTCAAATTCACATAAAATTTAAAAAATAAATAAATAAATAAATGAATCACACTCTTAGAATAGTGGAATAACATTAGATGAAACATACTGACAACAAGACATATTTTTGTAGTTTTTTTCCCTGTTGCTATGCCTTATAATAAACCTTGATAAATGATAAAATACACTGATAAATCACCACTGTTCTCATGTGGATTTGGCAGATCAACATATTCTGCATGAGCTGGAGAGGAGGAAGATCCTGGTATACACGCCATCCCGCTGTGTAAACGGTAAGAGGGTGGTGTGCTACGATGACCGGTACATCGTCAAGCTGGCCTTTGACTCCGATGGCATCATCGTGTCCAACGACAACTACCGTGACCTGCAGACAGAGAGTCCCCAGTGGAAAAAGTTCATAGAGGAGAGGCTGCTGATGTACACCTTCGCTAATGACAAGTAAGACTCATGGTAGCTTTAGGTCATCATACACAGACAACATGCAGGAGCCTCAACATCTCAACTGCTGGATCTTAACTGTGCTTGTGTTCTGGTGCAGGTTCATGCCCCCGGATGATCCTCTGGGTAGAAATGGCCCCCCCATTGATGATTTTCTTCGCAAAAAGCCATGGACCCCAGACAACAAGCTGCAACACTGTCCTTACGGTTGGTTTACATTTCTGTTTCACCCAGCAACAACAGAACTGCTCAGGTTACACTTCCTTGTACTCCCCTGGGGGATTAAAACAGCAGCAACAACAAAACAAGCCAGCTGAAGGAAAATGAAGTGTGTAGTCAACAAGTGGGTCTGTGACAAGTCTGTTTGATAGTCTCTACTGCTTATTTATATTACAAAGTAGCAAGAAACACCTTAGAACCGTTATGTTTAATGGCCAGATGTATTGATAAAAATACACACACAACCATATGCATACTGGTATTTATAGGCAATGAAACATTGTGGCATTGATGTGAAGCGACCACAAACAATATAGTAAGCGGATGGAACTTCTTGGTCTGAAAAATGGAGCCAATGCAGAAGTGACTTAAACCTAAATTCTTTTTAATGACCACAAGCGAGCAACTCCGCTGGTTTTAAGGAAAAGCTTATGAGAAAATGACCCTCCTATTACCTCAGTAATCAGCTTTCTAACGCATTTACCGTTTCAGTCACTAGTTTCAAGTCTTAATGAATCCAGCATGACGTTCCTTTTGTAAATTATGGTTCCATTTAGAGTAAAACAGACAATAAAACAGGATATACTCTAGGGTGTGTCTACCATGTGATTGACAAGTCGCTACCAAACAAGTAACAAATCGGGTTCTTAGTCAGATCCAATCAAAGGTAGTAGTCCAGAAAACCAGTGGGTGATGTCACCATGCCTCTGCCCCTTATTCTTATTTATTACAGTATATGGAAGCAACTAAAATCAGGCCAAACAGGCAAATGCTTATAGTTTAGATTCAGTCCAGGTTCCATCCATAATTTCGGACGTAGACAGACAACTGTGAACCAGAAAATTAAAGTAAATGCTATTTGACACCAGTGCAACTTGTAAGAAGGAGAGCGTTGAATGTCACCACAGCTTTGACTATAGCCACCTGGTACCTCTATCAGATATGACAGACATGTTAGAGTACACTGCACAAGTTTAGGAATAGCTTCACTACAACCCTCAGCTTCAGCAGCAGCCACTCATCATAATGTCAAATCAAAATGTCATCATTTTCATATGTATGTTTGGAATGTAAACCAGAAAATATTGAATTTATTGATATGAAAAGTCAGCCATTAGGATACAAGGTGTGGGAAAAGGTACTACATTGTGAGCCAATACATCTAGAAGATGTTGAGATGTTTCACTGGATATGTGAAAACTTTGATGTATGTTTATGGCTGAGGAGCCCATAAATAACATCGGCTTTCTTTCTTTCTTTCAGGAAAGAAGTGTACCTATGGAGTCAAGTGCAAGTTTTACCACCCAGAACGGAACAACCAATCACAGCTCTCGGTGGCCGATGAACTGAGGGCGCTGAGTGACAGAGCCAAGAACTTCTCACCCAAACCGAGCATGCAGGACACATACTACTGTCCTGCTGGGTATCAGCCAGAGCACAGATACACTTCATCCACCCCCCCGCCTCTCAGCATAGACGATCAGTCCCACAGGGCTTCACCCATTGAGCACTTCATCTATCAGAGAGAAACCAGCAGCCCAAGGAGCCAATCTAACACAAGTCTCCACCACTGCCCCAGCCTGGATGTGGACGAGGCCTTCAGCTCCATGGAGAGCTCCTTGTCTAGGCTCTACATCCAAGATCTGCCCTGCAACACAGAGTTCCCTTCTCACAGCTACAGTAGCGGGGTGGCTAGCTACAGCCTGAGCCATGACGACTACTCCCTGTCAGGGTCATTCGGTGGGAACCACCAGAGGCCATGCATGGGCAGAGGAGGTTACTTCCCTCATCAAAACAGTCCAGTGACTTGTGAACACATGTGCAGCCAGTGCAGGTGTGGTCAGAGGCAGACCATGATGCCCCCCCACCACTATACAGCATGGAGTTCCTGTCCAGCTCTGCCTCCACATAATGGGGAGTATCCTGGCCAGTTTCCAGAAAAGTACTTCAAACAGCCTCATCGCATACAGAGCCAAAGCTTACCAAGAGACCCATGGGCACAGGTCTGCCTTTCTAATGGCGGGAACAGGGGCCCATCCAGCGAACACAAGAATGCCCTCAGGAGCCAGCTGAGCACCCTCTTCCCTAAGAGCATGGTGGAGCAAGTAATGAATGCTTACCCACACATCTCAGAAATGTCCGAACTGATCCCACTCATCCAGAGCCACAGAACCAACCACATTTCCTTCTAGATTAGAAAGACTCTTTTCTTCTTACTCAAATTGAGCCCACATTGAAGTTCTCATCTAAATGAAAATGGAAACAAAAAGAAAATGTATATTTTTCTTGTAATGACTGTGGGAAAACTATCACTTTTACTTGAACATATTCCAGGTGTACCTTGTATTTTAAGCATTAAGAAATGATTCAATCTGAGAAAATCTTAAAAGTGTAGCAGACTTAAGATTATGTGAATTTAAAAGTGCAATGCACTATGCGCCATACATGCTACTTATTGTAGCACTGACAAACATTAAATCAAAGCAGCATGTGTTGTTTTCTCATGTTGCCTCAAAGTGAGGAACTCTATTACCCTATTCTGGACTTCTGTAAAGAATGTCACTGAGCTGTTTTTGATATGAATTTTAGTGGCTTGTGAAATAAAAGCACAAAATTTATTCTGGATTTTTGTCTATGATGAACATATGAAACCATCATTGTAGGTGGGTAAGGTAAATCTTGAAGATATTTTATCATGGACTGCTGCTACACTGCTCTCTGGTGGTGTTGTCAAAGACACAGCAGGTATTTTTCATCAGTTATCAAGGCCAAGGGTGGCACGGTGGTGCAGTGGTTAGCACTGTCGCCTCATAGCAAGAGGGTTCCAGGTTTGAATCCTGGTCTGGGCCCGGGATGTGGAGTTTGCATGTTCTCCCTGTGCCTGCAGGGAGAACATGCAAACTCTGCATGGGTTTTCTCCAGGTACTCCGGCTTCCTCCCACAATACCAAAAACATGCACATCAGATTAATTGGCTACTCTACATTGCCCCTAGGGGTGTGTGTATGGTTGCCCCTAGGGGTGTGTGTATGGTTGTCTGTCTTGTCAGCCCTGCAATTGACTGGTGACCAGTCCAAAGTGTAATCCACCTCTTACCTGCTGAGAGGTTTGAGCACTTTTCAGTAATACGCTGGTCATAATAGTGTTAGGCTGTTGTCGGAAGTCACTTGTATTGCTTTTGAAATCAACTTATAACTCATAAGAGCAAGAATATGTTCTATGTTCTTTCAGGTGTCACAAAGTCTAGCTTTACATCAGTAGGGCAGCCCACTCCTTCAGTACTCTAGTTAAAGCTTTCAGGTGTTACTGTAATGCCCAGGTTGATGCCTCCCATCACTCAACTACCAGACACAAATGGTTATCAGTGCAAAACCTCCAGCAGGTCAGCAGCAGTATGACACCATGTGACAGGTTCTTGGTTTCACATTCAGCAGATATTTTTCATAAAAGACATGTTGCCTTGCCATAACAGGAAAAGTACAGGTGTAATTAATAATGAAACTATTCTAAGTGTCCCAGTGAGCCAGTACTCACAATACCAGAGTTCTGCAGTGGAATGTACCCGTATGTACGAATGTACCGTTTTAATTATTAGTTCCAGCTGCAGTTTTCCTGCTATGACGTAGCAAAAATGTTTGTGTGAAAGTTCAGCCTAACCAGACTTTCCAAAGGAAACGTGAAGCTGGAGGAACTGGTCTATGCTGAAACCTCTGTTGGTCTCTTCTGCCACCTAGTGGTTTAAAACACAGAAGACAAACCAAACAAATCAGAATAGATTTTTTTTTATTATTTTTACAAATAACTTATCTGTTACAAAGACAGTTTTCCCAGCTAAAATCCAAAAAAACACTTTAGATATCCAAATTATTTTTTTTCCATTTAATAAAACATGAATAAACTGCCTCTTCACACCAAGGTGCAGGTAAAGCTGAAAATTGGTTTTGTTGGGTTGGAGAAAGGAAAAAAAAAGTATGGTGCAAGTGCTTCAGAGACAATAATTCATCTTCTACTTTTAAATGGGTTTAAACAATTCTAGGAATTTGGTTTAAAAAAAATGGCACTCAGATGTGACAGGATAGATTATCAATACAAATTCAATAGTTCTAAAGGCACTGATGCAAGGCAACATTTCACAAATGTGGAAAAAAACAAAGTTAACTACTCCACAGTTAAGGTAAGTTAATGACAATAAGTAAACTTTAGAAACACCCTCATAAATAGAAGCTTAGGAGGATGAAATGAGCCAAATACAAAATAAGAGTATACAAAGTGGACAGTCATGTTGTGCTTACATTTTGCCTTGTCTGCTTCCAAGATGTTATGGGACCCATATGAATATTTCTACATCACAGAAACAAACATATTCACTTTGATACCTCACAAAAACCCAATTCAGGTGCAGAGCAACATGGAAAAGCCAATCAGCTGTTCCAGGATCTGCAGTAACCTCCTGATTGTACTGAAAAACGAGTGTCTCTTTGCACTGAGGTGTAGTTGTCCCCAAACATTAAACCTACATTCCAGTTGTCAGATAAGATGGCAGTTTGTAATTTTGATTTTTGACCCCTTTCCCCCTTCCATTCCCCAACAGTCCCAACATATTTGGCGTTCCTGGAGAGGGGAGGGGAAAAACAAAAAAAACAAAAAAAACAAACAAAAAAAAACAAAAAAAAACAAAAGGCTCCTCCATCGCCTTCCACTCTGCTGCATCTGCAGATCGTACACAGGAAACTCAGCAATTACACAAGCGATGAACGGACTGGGCAAATGTAGCTTCATGACTGTAAGGGTTTTTACTGCTCTGCTCCTGTCCTTCTGCAAGGCTTCAACTCTCACAGAAATCAAGTAAAAAGCTTAAAAAAGGGAAGGATGGTGCTTATTTGTTTGAAAGAGGGAAACAAAACAAGACAAAAAAGGTAATAAAGTCTATAAAGCTATACTTACAGGAAATACAAGTGATTCATAGTGTGAGGAAGAAGGCTTTTAAGGCACATTCTAAAATTATGTACAGTAAAAAGCTCAAAAGGACAGTTTCTGCCTCCGTGTACTGTACACAAAGCATGCAACTCAGTTTCTGTTTTTTCATTAACTCGTGACTCTAGAGCCAGACAAGGAATATTGAACAGGCGGGAGGTGGCGGGACAAGAGACATGTTTGTGTGGCAGTGACACTACCAGTTCCCCCTTTGACATCCTCTAGAAACAGCAAACAAACTTTAAAGTCCAACATTAGTCTGTTAGTTTTCCCTTCAGATGGAGAGCAGTGGCTGAACACAGTTCCTAATTCCCCAGGTCATGCCACCGCAGAGGAAGAAAAACAAAATGATTCAATCAGCAAAAGGCACATTGGCACCTGTATTGTGTGTGTGTGTGTGTGTGTGTGTGTATGTATGTGTGTATGTACGTGTATGTGTGCCATCACACTGCAGGGCCACACTGTAATACTGTAAGTGGGAGCAGCGAGGTATCCCCAGGGGTAAAGTGTCACCCGTAGACCCACGCTATCCAAGTCTCTAAGGTGAGGTATCATCCGTCTCTGCCAGCCTTTATGTAAAAACACATGCTGTAAACACTATCCAGTCAAGCCTTCAGTGGACAGCATTCTACAAACCTTAGAGAGGAGAGGAAAAAACAAAAAAATCAAGGAAAACAGGCCACATGATGCACTACAACCCATCTTGAGTTTTCATACAACGAGGGGTAAACGAAACGAAGGCCCTTTTCTATTCTCGTCCTGTTGAAGACAGGTGTGCAGGCGGCGCGTTGCAGCCTTGTTGGCTCAGAAGTGCCGCGGGAACTCGCACTGTTCACAGCGGTTGAGGGCGGGGTGGTTGAGGAAGGTGCAGGCGGTGCAGCTCCACTGCGTCCCCTCGTCCTCCTCCTGGTCTACGGTGGGCTTCGCAATCTTACTGCCCGAGTCTGGAGAGGAAAAGGATGAGGTTGGAGCAAGTTTATCCATCAAGCCATGAAGACATCAAAACTGTTTACATATGTGGCTGTGCAGAAGTGAACGCTTCTGTATCAGCGTGTTTAAATGCACTGCAGTCATGTGACCATTGCCCATTCTAATGTAAATACAACCTGGAGTCAGTTTTGTGGTTGCTGGCTCCTCAAAAGTGTTTCTAAAAGCTTTCTGAGTCAGTGTATGAACAGGGAACTTAGTCTAAACATGGAGACTATCATTACTACAGACTACATAAAACACTTTCAAATGAAGATATAAATCTAATAAACAAAAAACACAGTTGATGACAAAGGGACGGAGAATGAAAGATGAGAAGAGGCACAGAAATACCAACCAAGCGGGAGAGGAAGGGAAGGACCAGAAGAGGGCTCCATCATGAGCTCAGAGGTCACATTATATCTACATCCTCTCCTGTCTGGTATGATGGAACCAGGCAGACAGCAAGGGATGGGTGAATGGTTGGATGAGACGAGGAGGGATGAATTGATGAAAGAAGTTTACAGAGCAGGTGGTGGAGGTGGAGGGGAGAAAAGGGCAGAAATGAAGATATCAGTAATGAGTCTGCCAGCCAGTCATAAACATTATCCTGGGCTGATTTGCAATGGCTGACTACGTGTAAATCAGGACACAAGCAGGACAATCTGAGATGAAATTAGGTGCGGTGGTTCAATGTGTTTTTCGCAGCTTGTCTAACTTAATTATTATCTAGTGTATAAGAGTGACTTTCTGAGATAAATTTGATCAAATGTTAAGATGTCCACTACAGTCACAAAACCCTGTCAACGTAATTTTTTAAAGACTCTGGTAGCGGCCTTCAGTGGTCAACATCGGTGAAGCTGCAACGATTAGTTGTTAACTGATTAGTCAATTTAATAAAAATGAATTTCCACCTATTTTTTTATACTTATGTGCAATGAAATAATCAGTCTGTCTACTGTTTACCAACAGATGTTGGTCCTCTTACGTTTATTTATTTACTTATTTATTCATTTTTATGACTTGATCTGTGATGTGTCATTGTGTCTGTTTTTGCTGTCGTTCTAATCTTCCTTGCTGCTGTGACACAGTAAATTTCTCCATTGTGGGACTAATAAAGAATCACCCTATCTTGAATGAATCAATGAAATGCTTTGCGACACTGACTGGTTCCAGCTTCCTAACCATAAGGATTTGCTGCTTTTCTTTGTCGTTTAACATAGTAAATGAAGAGCCTTTGGATTTTGAACTGTTAGTTGGACAAAGGAAGCAGTTGAAGACATCACTTTGGGCTCTGAGAAATTTCTATGGGCATCAACATTTAGAAGACCCCTGATAAAATCATAAATAGCCTGTTATGTCCAAATTGAGAGCATTTTAGTAAACACAGTTTGTGGCAGAAAATCTAAACATGCTACACAACTGACAGTCCTTTAGGGAAGTACAGCCTGAAAACATGAAAAGACAAAATACAAGGAATGAATGAATGAAGGAAAAGCAGACATTACAAATTGTAACTGAATACTGACCATATGCCTGACTTACCACAGACCTCAGCACGTAAGGAAATAAATGGAAGAAATATGCAAATTCTATCAGTAGGATTATTACAGGGTGCAATACTAATGTAAGTACATCCAATACAAAAAGTCAAAGAAAATAAATGGAAGGGATGTGTTCACTGAAATCAGGAATGCCCAGACATCATGACCATGCAACCTTTTCTAAACTTACCAAAAGATAAAGTACCTTTGGGTTTGGGTGGAACAGGACCAAGAAATCCAATGTTGTCATAAAAGTTATGGATTACACTGGGATTAAAGTGTGGTCCTGCAAACACATGGAACAAGAGGAGAACCACAGGTTTACTTCCTATTACATGTATTTACATGTATTTCCCAATACATTTCTCAAGTCAACCGCAAGAGTAAGAGCACTCCACACATTACAAACACCACAGTGATGCAAATGTATGGCAGGAGAGACCGCCAGCAGGAAGCATAGTTTTTCACAACAAGGCAAAAACATGTTTAGAACAGATGATAAAAGCACGTGAATGTCATACATCCACAAGTTTAGTTTCATCAGGCTGGTGTCCATAAACAAAACTTAGAGCTGAAATGAAATTGTACTGTGATATGATAGCTGTGACTTGGCTTCATCGTTGATAACGTGTGACATAAATCCTGAATAAAACCAGGTCTGTGACTTTTAAGTGAGTGAGAGGTAATATTCATTCGCATGTGTGCCTTCCTTCACCTGTGCCAAAACAGCTGGTCGGTGGCTCGACCCGTAACAGCAGTGGAGTGCTGCCAGGGGGCCAATAAATCCCTTGTTACCAAGCAGTAGCAGGATGCAATTCAGGAAGAGCTGGTAGTTAACAGCACAATGGCACCAACCAGACTGCATGCGTCCAGAGGATGTGAGCAGGCCTGAGCGACAGCTGCACACCCTGGATCAACATGTGACCTTCCTCACTCAATGACTTACTGTTCTGTTGGCTTTATTATCACACAGCACAGTTTAAATACCTGTAAATATTGAATATAAGATATCAAAGACACAGAGTCATACCTTTTGTTTGAAGGAGATCAATCTCTTTGGTGAGGCAGTCAATGTCGATCTGCAGTAACCTGTTTTTGGACCGCAACTGTGTCATTTCCTCAATCTGTAAAGAAAGTGAGACAGGCAGGGATGAGCCAGTGAGACATGGACAGCAGGTTAGATGTGGTGGAGCAGATCTGTCAGTGTGTCAGCTGCTCCACTCTCCAGAGCTGGCTCCTCACAGTAAACAACACTGAGTCAAGGAGCTACTGAGCTCAGCAACACTGGCCAATTAACCTCACGCAGCCACTTCCCCCTCTGTTGACTCAAACTGTAAAAGCTGACAAAAAGAGCTGACTCAACAGAAAGCTAAGAGCAGGACTTCATCTGAACCTGAGACATTTCAACAAACTCACAGCTGCAAAACTAACAAAAACATGATGCTGTTTAGAAAGTAAATATGAAAAGATTCACTTTGGACACTCATTATCACCATTTTAGCATTTTCTCTGAACTTGGAGGAGAGCTGCAGAACGAACTGTGAAGTGAATCAGACATAAACTTTGTGCTCTGTAAGTCTGAAAATATGGAACCATATCAGCCAAATCATAAACAGACCCTGTAATCAACATAGTTTCTGGGTGTAGGAGCACTCCTGTGCCATGAGTTGGAACCAAGAATGGCAATGTGACCCACATCATTTTGTTTTGTCTGTCAGTAATAACAAGAAAAACATTTGTCTGCAGTTAAGATGACTCCTAATCACATGTCTCTCTGTTAAACTGCTAATCAAATCATACTGAACTTGGTTTTTATACTGATCGATCTGCCAATAAAAGATGTTAGCTGGGGTTCCTTGCCATTTTCCATTTCAAACTTCTCGACATTCTGGCTGGTGTTAGCTGTCAAACACAGTTATATCACTCTATAGCTGACGATCACTATTCTCAATAAATATCACAGTTTGGTAAATTGGAATTGGACTGCAGGGGTATCAGGGGTCTAGTGGTGGAGTCCCATAAGACATAACCACAGTGTACCCCTCTATCTCCCTTCATGTTCCTTGACAGAGTTCAAGCTGATGGAGGAGTGGTCAAAATAAATTAAGATTACAGAAGGAATCTGCGAGGCCGAGTTTGATCTCTCCAGCCGTCTCCTGGTCAGGTCATTCTCCATCTCGTTGACCTCTTCTTTTAGCTTCTCCAGCTTCTTCTTCTTCAGCTCCAGCTCGTGCCACAGCCTCTCCATGCGGGCCTTCTGATGGACCAACAACGCTGGACAACACACACATAGACAGTACAGTCAGCACATGTCTCCTCCGTGCTACATTCATTCTCTGGTAAACTTAACTGAAAAATGATCGATTCAACACGATAAACCACCAAAGAAAGAAATTCAAAGAATTATATTGGGAAACTCCCTGTAACTAAAAACTACAGACCAAAACAAGAAGTGCTGATAACCCCTTCAAAGTAAATCCAGTATACTTTACTGACAGATGGCAGATGCACCGGAGGCTGATCTCTGCATTGACCAGTCAAACCAGTTTTGAGAATAATTGTACATAAAAACCACTCTGTGTAAGGAGAAACCAGGGAGCCACACCAGATTCCTTTCTGCTGTTCGTTTGCTTGCGTTTCATCACCTTTTGAGGGAATACGAAGAAATCAGATTCATCTGGGCCAGCAGACTGCTGCAGGCAAACTCTGTCGCAGCGTTTAATCCAGAACCTTAACTGTGCTCCAGTCACTACAGCATGTTTCCCATAATTCATGATAGTTCCTGCATCTGTTGACAGGTTGGAACACCTCCTACACACACACATATTCAATGATAAACAACTCTCACACCACTTCACAAATTATAGGAAGACCACGTGTCCTGTGACAAAAAAAAGATCATACTTTTGCTCTCCTGTCAAAATGTCCTCAGGCTAAGCTCCTGCTTGTTTCATGCAAGTCAAACAGTGGGAGAACGGCAGCTAAATGTTCCAAATGTCAATGTGAATGTGGTGTTGTCCTACAGCCCAACACTTGTAAGCATAAATACAAACTGAACATGAAAAAAAAGTACAATTACATGTACTGATTGTATAAAGGTGGTGTTGTCTATATGCTGTGCTATGCTGGCAACATATTTTACATGTATAACTTGGTTTGGTCATGTACTTCTGTGCTTTAAAGTGATTATAATTCAGCTATAATGAAGGCCAATGCGTCATCATTTTTATTCACTGTGGATAAAAGTCTTTGTGTCTGACTCTTGGATCCACTATTCAAGAGCCACAAGATCCAGATTTAGCATTTGAATTTCGTCTGAACTATCCACCAAATTCAGCCGAGGTGACAAATAGGTCATGCAGTTCCAGAATAACACTTCATTTATATATGCAACGCCTACTTTTAATTGTTTTTTGAGATTCAGGAACTTTGGGAGGCGATGAGCAGCATTATTATCCAAAGGTTCACTGAATGATCTAGTAAGCACAGGGCTAAATGAGTTCGTTTTCAAAAGGCCGTGCAATGTTACCAAGTCACTAAACCCACGATAACAAACATGTAAAAACAAATACATGAGTTCAAAAACATAGAATGTTCAGCTGAATCAAGAAGGCTCAAGTGTTTTGGCACCAGGTGTGAAGTCGTCTATTTGGTTAAATCAAATAACACTGAAGTCTGTTATTTGAAAGAGGTCTTCACCTGCCAGTCTGAACCAGGTCTTCAACAACGTTATGTAATTACAATAATGTTATTCTGATACAAAATAGTAACAGCTGTTGTGGTGTGAACGGTGACTGGTGAACACATTTCTGTTCAACAGTTAGGCGGCGACAAGTGCGTCACTGTCAGGTACAGCTTTGAACGCGACTCAGCTCGTGTTAATAAGGCAGATAAAGTAGGAGGAAACTGGGAGGTGAGGGTCAGCGGCAGAGGCAACATGTCCACTGTGAAGCCCCTCTTGGAGGTAGTCACCAGCAGTGCAGGAGCCACAGCCGGTGACTCACATGTAATACAGTGAAAAGTCCAAAAAAGGAAACAGCAGTGTGCTCTGTCAAGTTTGACTCACACCACAGAATGGGCCAGTCTCAGGGGTCGTCAGAGCAAACACAACGTTCGGTGTGGAGGACTCATTCCGCCGTCATCGCACCGACCCTCACTGAGCGAGTCACCCCTGCTTTTATCCACTTCATGGACAGCAGTTCCTCTACACCGACTGAACATTAATGACAGCATGTATACTCAGGCTGGTTCAACAATTACACTCTAGTCAAGATTATTGAATTTAAAAAAAAAAAAAAAAAAAAAAAAACAGTCTACTTTAAAATAAAACTACATTGCTGGCATAGAGCATTTTAAAAAGTATGTGAACCTTCAGGATCATTGTCAGAGTTGGTCTTAACACTGTCCTTTTTGTCTGTGCTTTTGAGCTTCTTGAGATTTGCTGAACAGCCAATACACATCTCTAATAAGATATTAGAGGCCTACTTGATGGAGGACGCAGAGTTGATCTGTGTCAACAGCTTCAAGACGCTACTTTGCAATGACAGCTATAATGTATTATTTATTTATTTATAATGTAGAGTATTTTTATTTTCACTTATTTATGTTTTCTGTTGATTAACTTGTGAATTCTTAAATCTTTCTAGGTGATTTATTTATTCGTGTTTCTGATGAATTTCTTACACGTCTTTCTAAGAGGGCATAAAGACTGAGATGTTGATCAAAGTGATGACACTCAGTATTGCTCACCTTGTGTGTATGCTGCATCATCAGAGCCCATGCTGAGTCTGCGAGGCTCACTCGGCCTCTCCCTGTGTGGCGACAGCGGGTCTGAGAGATGGAGGGGGTCTGGCTCCACAAAGTGGTGGTCTGACGGTAGGCTGAGGAGGTTGTTGGGCTCAAAAGTAGGGGATACGACTCCGGGGGACACAGCTGGGGGCTTATTGGGGGACACTGTGATTTTAAAAGTGTATTTGGTGTTGGGCTGAGTCACCACCACACGTGGGGAAGAAGCAGTGCCTCCCCCTCCCACAGAGGCACGGGACTTAGGCGGATGGTGATGAATGTAGGCGGGGCCCATGCTTACTTGGCCCCCCATGTTCCTGGCTCCCGAGGGCCCCTGCAAGGGAGGGTTGGCTGAGATGTAGACCGTGGGAGGGTTCCTACCTCCACTGTCATCAGTGGAGGCGTTGGCAGAAATGTAAAACTTTGGTTGGGAGCGGGAGCCGGCTGAGGCCACGACGGCCTCCTCAGAAGGAGTGGTAGCAGCAGTAGGTGGGCTGGCAGCGATGTAAACAGTGGGCTGGCTGCGGCTTAGACATGGGCCTCCAATGGAGAGAGGAGTGGTGGGCACAGTCACCCCACCAGCAGAAGAGGAGGAAGAGGAAGGGCAGGAGGAGGAGGTGGAAGAAGACCGGGGTCCACTGCTTGTCCGCAGCACCGCTGTTGTGGTTGTAGAGTTGCTCCTCTGAGGAGATTCAAGTTTGATCTCTATCTGATTCTTCCGTGGGCCAGTGGAGATGTTCTGGATGTTGTACTGACTGATGGTAGACAGGGAGGTGGGCATGACAGAGGAGGAGGAAGAAGAAGAAGAGCACGAGGAGACACCAGAGGAAGAGGCCTGGCTTCCAGTGGGAAGAAAGGAGGGCGCCTGGGGATTTGTGGGGGAGCTGATTGGCATGTAGACATGAGAGGTCTGGTGGCCCTGGGTCTGGTGCTGTGAGGTATGTGAGGAGGTGTGCTGAGGGCTGGACCAGGAGCCGGAGGAAGGGTGCGAGATCTGGTAGATCTGCTGCTGGGGCTGGGAAGTGGGGCTGTACTGGGCCCTGCCTCCCTGCTGCTGGTTCTGCCGGGTCGTACCAGACTGGCTAACGTAGGGCCTGATGTAGATGGAGTTACCCTGTGGACTGCTGAGGCCCGACTGTGGCCCGCCATGTATGTGCAAAGAAGTGGGGGTGTTGCGGCCTGTCTGGATATTAGGGGCTAGCGTCACGGTGATGGGGTTGAAGCGTGGTGCCTGCTGGGCACCCATACTCGTTCCTTTGACACCTAAAGGGTAAAGTCCAAGGTGCTGTGGAGGCTGCGGTTTGCGTGTGGGCTCCATCCCACCAAATACATTGATGCTGGAGGGTACCTGCACCGGGGCTGACTGGGGCTCCTGCTGAAAGAAGTCACTGTTGGGAGCCTGGCCTGTCTGGAGGGGCCCGTCACTCAGGCTGTGGGCCAGAGTCCGACTGCCATTCATTCTCAGGCCGTCCCGAACTGGGGCCACATGCACATTCTGAGACTGCAGGCCCAGGTTCAGCTGGGTCATGTGATTTGGAAGCCTGGTGAAGGTAGGGTTGTCAGAAAAGCTGAGGTTTCCTTCTTCACTGTACAGGTAGCCCGGACTGACCTGGGACAAGTATTCACAGCAGGCGTCTAAATTGTTGTTGTTCTGAAGGGAACAGAAAAAACAAATTTTTCAATTTATCATCCTAAATCAACGAATCAGGTGAGAATCCTAAAAGGTGGAAAGACAAAGACACTTACATTCATATCTGCTTAAATCTGTTTCTTATACCCTATCATCAAATCAAAACAGGGATACGGTTTAAGCAAAAATAGTTAGCTACATTTGTGCCCTTACACACATATTTAACAACCAAAAATCTTATGACAATATATTAAAGAGGCAATATATTGTCATAAATGAAGAAGTAAGTAAGTAAAAGAAGTAATCATCAATTTACAGTTTGCATCATTTTTCAAGCAACATTTGCTGGGTCCAGCTTCTTAAATGAAAGGATCTGCTACTTTTATTTGTTATTTCTGATAGCAATTTGAAGAGGAGTTCCAGGAAATTGTGATGAGAATTTTTCACAACTGGCTGATATTTTATAGACTAAATGGTTAATGATTAATAATGGTCAGTGGTAGCTCTACAAGATATTTGCTCTTTGGTTTTGCTCACCTGCAGAACACACTGGGAGACAACACCCTCTGGTACTTCTGGGAACTTCTGGCGCAGGTCATGCAAAACCTGAATGTCAATCTGGTGGCTTCCCTGGGCCATTCGTATGCTGCCAGGTCAGGACTGTTTGTTCTGTTCAGCACACTGGTGCATCAGTCGTGGCAGCAAACCACCTTCATCTTGAACATCTTCTGAAATGAAATAAAGAGGAAAGAAAACGGTAAACATCTAATAAAAAGAAGAAGAAGAGAGGAATCTCATCTCATCTGCTTATCAGGGTCCATGTTGTGGGAAATCTCCATATAGTTACATAAGCTGGAGAAGTCTCTATTGCAATTCTACAAAGCATCAATCAGGCATTTGAAGTTTGATTATTCCTATGGGCTTCCAAATCAAAATTTCAGTTGAGGGTGGGGAGTAAATCTGCTGTCTGCAAGAATCATTGTTTTATTTCTGACACTACAGCACAAAGACAGACCTGCAGGGCTATGTACTGTGCTTGCATCTGACTGTCCCAAAACTATACAAATCTGAGGGAGATTCATTTTTACTTATCCCTCTACACCAAACTGACCAGAGAAAAGGCCCTATCAGCATTCTGCACATACAGCGGAACTCTCTATTTGAGTTAGACTTTCAAGTTAATGTTTAACAGAAAGAGAATAGTGAGGCTGTTTGGACACTGTGAACTAACACTAGACACCATAGAATCAAAACAGGACAAAGACTGAGACAAGGATAATGGATACAAAACTGTATGCTCACATGAACTCTCGAACTGAGAGTGTTGAAGAAAAGGGAAGAACTACAGCTTTTCCACAAAGTACAACTATGAGAAGACACTTCTCTTTAAAAACCTCAGTTATGCTTTCATTTGTTATTATTTAATGATCTTGCAAAAACACAAGCATGAACTAAACCAAACAACACCACCCACAAGCTATACTTATGTTTGAAAATTTTATATATGTCGCATATGTTTATGCCCAAATAGGGCAGTAACAAACCTTTTCTTTCTTTTTCTTTTCTTGTTTTTTTAAACCCTTTCAAATAGGAAACCCAGTGCTCACGGGCAGTGTGAATGGTTTACCACATATATTCCAAACTAAGCCCAGTGCAGGATTACCAGTTATAGTAACTGTTCATTGCTAGTTAAATCATTCAGTCAAGCATCAGAAAATCAACTGACAACTAGATCCTGCTTAGTGTTGTAATACAGTCACAGAAATGCTGTTGAAACCAGGTTATGTGCAAGCCTGTTTAACTGCAAATTAGCAAATCCTTCCTTATTGTGGTGTGCTGTTACTGACTGCCCAAACGCTAAATCTACAAGTCTCTGCTTCAGGGAGAATCAAGTGTGTTGACAGACAATTCTGAGAGGACAGACTGTTAGTTCTTATATTTACTCCCTAAACCTGACTGGATGGGCAAAATACTAGAAACACCTCGCCACAATATACAGCCTCAAAAATAACAATCAAGTTGAAAAAATGGCATCCACTCATTGGTTAAATCATTAGTTTTACTCGAGTGAATTTCACGAACTCAAAGCTGTCATGTTGCTGGTGTTGGCTGCTGAGAAAATGAATGGCTGGTAGGTGTTCACCACCGATAGATGTGCTTGGCTGGTTCCTATCCACATTCAGTGTATAAGCTATACTCAAACCTGGGAGCTGGCCAAGGAAACCACACTATTTTACTACAAACCACTGTTTTACAAAACCGAGGCTCCGCTCGAGAAACTTGACTTGCAGTTGAGTCTCATTCACTCCTTGGATTCAGGCTGGTACAGCCTCAGTGTACAGGCTGACTTCTCCATCCATTACCCTGCTACGGGAAGGGAGTAGAAACACAGACTAACATGAGAATGTCATGTCATGAGAACTTTAATATGTAAGTGCATGACAGCCATGTCTTGTGTTATGCCGCACTATTCTTCTAACCGCACTCTTTCGAAACATTTTCCAGTGGGAGGTTCAGATGTCATTCAAAACAGCGTGACACACAAAGCACACACATCTGTCATTCTCTATGCCGATCAATGCAGCGTGCTGCAGAGTGACAAGTCTCTTAACAGCAATTGAAATTCATCAGAGAAAGTGAATTTTGAGGGATGAAATAACCCAGAACATTTAGATTCATTTGAACACAATTATTTAAAAGTTAAGAAAAGTCAAGGGTGTGCTCCACACCTTCTGGATTCTTATTTCTGCCAAGCAGAAAAGTATTTATCGGAACAACTGTGCTTGTGTCTTATCTAAGCTGAGGGTGTGCAATGTCATAACTAGGGTTGTCCTGAATAGGGTCTGAAACGAACACCCACCAAAAGCCAAATGGGGTAAATTTTCCATTCAAATCTACAAGTCAGGAAAAATGGGATATGTATTTTACATTGTGTGCTACCAAGGCAGATACAATCACACTTAAATATACAGTCTGTAGTCAAAAGTCTGCAACACAAGCCAAACATTTTTGAAAGTTTCCCCATTAGTTCCATATCTGAAAATCATTCTTATTAGGCTCTGTGTGAAAGAGCAAACTCTTCAACATCTGAATGATAAAACTCTGATAAAAAAATTTGATCCCAGCTTGCCCATTGCACGAGGCTCATAAACTATCAAAGTTTTTTGTGTTTTGCAGTACAAGGAAATGGAAAGTTTTGCAATTATGCCATCAGACCATGGCATTCATTTTGTGTATGTCAAAAAAGAAGCACAAATGTAGCACAGACAGCGTCTAAATGCAAACCAGAGAACGGTTTGCCATATCTCAGATTACATGTTTAGAGCAAATCTCACTGCCTCCAATAAAGCATTTTCCATCTGCTCCAGCAGATTAAGAAAATAAAGTCTACGGAAAGTGAAAACTTTAAAGTATCCAACTTCACACACCACTTTTGAAGCCTAAAACATTATCAGCTTACATCTACCTGTTTGATTTACAGGCCAAGAAGAACCATCACTGCACAGAGCCAAAGAACAACAGTCCACCATTCAGAATGAGCTCAGGAGTCTGGGCAGCTCAACTACTGTGGGAAAGGAAATTCACTACTTGGCAGCTAACCCAGTTACAGGTCAACAGTGTGGTTAGATTGTTTCCTGGCTTCAAAAACAAAAAGGTCCACACCTCTGCACTGTACGTAATTACAGGCCTGCAGCCATTTGCTGGAGTGGCTCTGAGGGGGGCATATTGGTCCTTGTTGTCCATCGAGGCGCTAGTGGAACAGGGCTTGAGGCAGTACGGCACTGCCAGCACAGATAGAGACAAAGCTTCTATTGCTGAGACTGTTATTCGCTGTGCCAAAGCATTGACCCACAGCACCACACTCATTTCTGGAGGTAGCAGGCCTGCCATGCTCCATCAATGGGCTCATTCACTCTGCCAGAGTGAATGCACCTAAAAATGTCGAAATCAGTTAAAGACTGAATAAAATGTGAATAAATAATTGACAGGAAGCCTTTGGCAGAAGTATCAGGCCAGCACCTGATGCTGTGGCCGTTGCAATGTCCCACAAAAAATTAGCCGCTGTAAACAAAGAGGCTACACATTACTGGGAACAAGAAAACACACAACAAAATGTCATGCCATTCTCTTTTCAGCATGCAAAGACTAGATGCTCTGATCATGATTATTTGGGACAGTGCTGACCTTGTCAAATCAAATCTTCAGACGATTGTGCAGAAATGGCAGTTCAAATATGAGAAACATTAAATACAGTGGAAACCGTAAGGATCCCATCAGAGTTTCAATCAGAAACATCCTCTGCAGCTTTAAGGAGCAGCCCAGCAGCACTGCATGGAATGTCTAACTGCTGTTTCTTGGTCCAGCAAAATTTAAACAAATAAAGGGACTAATTGGCAGTGGACGGCGTTGAGGGCTTCTGGCAGGCACTCCAGTCTTCCAAAGAAGCAATGGACATGCTTGTGTGTGCATGTATGTGTGGTGCACACACCAACACATGCATGCAAGCACAATCACAAGAGCGCTGTACTGCACAGTAGCATCTACACCCCGGTCACTGTTGACATAACTAAAAAGGACCAATATCCATTCACATGATCTTGAGAAACAACACCAGAAAATACAGCTGATGTCTCCATTAAAGGCAGGGTTACATTACACCTGAGTGAAACATTTGCAAAGTGAAGCAGTTCACATGTCAATCTGAAATATCAAATGGTTGTTTACACTTGAGAATACACAGAATGCTGAGGACCATTACACTTTCTCTCATGCCATTCATTCTTCAATTTTCTGTTAACTACTCACATACATTGCTGGTCTTAAAGAATGCAACTTGATTCACACATTTTTTTTTTCTGATTCAATGACTCTGAAGAAACACAGGCCATACCTTGCCTCCCACAGAGCGTAGGAATGCACAGGCCTGCATGGAAAATTTACAGAGGAGGCTAGTCTTAACAAAAAAAGCTTTCTGAGTCATCACAAAAGCTGTGACCTACTGAATCAAAGTGATTTCCCACCATATTAATGTCACAAGTTGGACTAAAATAAACTTTAAGATAAACTGCAATTGCATCATCAATGGAAACTTAAAACAGTTGTGCATCATGAACAGGAGTGTCTTAAAACATCCTGAAACTTCTTCTTGAAAGGCCATGCTGAGAGCGTAAATCTTGAAACTTATTACCAGTTTATGTGCTCAGAATGAAAAACTCACCACATTAACGAGATGAATAAGTTTCAGACAATAATATTGTCCTTAATCAGTTTAAATACATCATACTAAAGACAGTCCTGGTGGACAACACATTTACTGAGGCTTGCACATGAGCCCCATACACAAGGCAGCTCTTTTGTTCCAGGCAGTGTCTCCAGAACAGAAACAAACCACACTTTATGTGCAGAACCCAAATTGCACTCAACTGTGCCATGAAGCCTGGGCCTCACAGTGCACACAGAGCTGGGATCAACTCTGCAAGGCAGCCTCGCCTTTTAGTTGCCCACTTCTGAAACCGGGGGTATGAGAGTGTTTGTGAGCAAGCATGTGAGTGTATGTGCATGGTGGCAGGGGTGTGTGCGCGCGTGCGCACGTGTGAGAGTGTGTGTTTGCGTGTGTGTGTGTGTGTGTGTGCAGGAAATCAAAAATTCTTCAGCACCGCAGCCTGCAGCTGCTGGTTTATTGGAAGCAGGCAAGGGCACCAGCTCCCCAGGTTGACCAACCCCTCCTGAGGCACTGTAGGAAACTGGGAGGTCTCAGAAACGTGCAGGAGCGCCTTTCTCTTGGGCTCTCTGTGCAGTCAATGGGCTGCCAGTCCAACCTCTTCAGTGCCAACTTTTTGTTTTCCTCTGTAAACACTGTAAGTAATGGTTAAAAAGCTGCCAGGCCTGTTGTATCTCTCTTGGCCGTATAAGGATATAAGAGGAGGAAAGGGGGGCATTCTGGAAAGTAGGTGAAGCTGTCTGGCACTTTCAGCTGTTTGTTTGAGTGAACATGTGGTTGGACTCAGCGCATCACAAGCCTGGTGACCTTCCTTGCCTAAGTTGACCCCTCGACAGGCCTCAGCATTGGGAATGGTGGAAAAATTAATTTTGTAAATGTTAGCTGATAATGTGGTATTGATGGAAAGAAAAGGTGCAACTCAGTCTGTAAGTGCAGTGCAGCGTCTGCAGCATCTTCCAAAAAGGAAGAGTTTGCGAGCATGTTTCGACTTAACGATTCAATAATTACCTTTGCAAGACGAATATGAAGTATATTGGGAACTTTCGACGTCATCACCCCGGGTCTAACATACTGTAGCATTTAACAACTTAAACCAACACTGTGGTGAGGCAAATAACTCTGCTCCGTTTGTTTATGTGCCCACTCAAGTGTCTCGGACAGTGGTGGCTAATGGCACAGCAGAGAGGCTGCTCTCCACTGCTGGAAATGTACAATTTATAAAAACTTTTTGTCATGCGTTATTCACAAACAGGGAGGAGACTTTCAAATTATCCATTCAATAATTAATCCAGTTAACGTTTTTTAAACAAAAATGCTGCAGGTCACTTAGCTTAAGTGCCAGTTATGTTTCCCATTGTATTTCAGTAGACTAAGGACAATGGTGAAAGGTTTGACACACTGGAGCAAGAGACTAAAAATAGAGCTCCGTGATTTACTCATTCAATGGAGAATGCATTGTTATAGTCTCGAAAGAGTAGATAAACACATCGTCTCATGCCTAATTTACAAGATGTTTATTGAACTACATTTCCAGTGGGGCGGCTCATAATGGCTGGAAATCTCACCAGCCACATCTGTTAGTCAACCCCACACCTGGCTGTCAGTGAAGGTCAAAAGATACTTGCCTCTGAGCTGACTGACTTTTCTGGAGGAAACCCTGCAAAAACTAGCTTACTCTGACCTCCTTTCTACTTTTCAACCTCCTCTCTTCCTCTCACCTGATGAACACCAAATATCTGTAAGGCAACAAAATGCTGAGTTTATCCAACAGCTTCTTCAAGTACAAATGTGTGTGTTCCATCACTGAGCCTGACAGCTGCTTTCACCTGCAGTCACCTGGACCAGCAGGTCTTTCGTCAATGGACAGGTCTGCTCAAACATGCAACCAAGGCAATGCCGTGCCATGAGGGTGGCCTGGAGGTTGGGGTTGTGAATGGACAATACGTTAAAAAATAAAACATATTACAGGAAGATGTTCAGACCAAAACAAGCAGGCATGCAGTTTTACTCACTGCACGCATGTTGTCTTACTCACTTAAGTTGGAAAGATGAAAAGAAAAAAGAAAGAGAACACAAATGAAAACAATGCTCTAAAAACTGGGATCAAACTGCAAAATTAAAAAGCAATGCTGATCAAATATGAATCAACAATCTGTTACTGCATTATCTACCTGTCACTTGAAATTTCAGAAACAGAATTCAGACACAATTCAGACATACACATATATTACACAGTGAACTGTTTTGTTGTAATATGGGAAAGTTTCTTACCAGGTCATCATGTCAAAAATGGACGTGGAGGACAGAGAGGGACTCTCATGCAATAACACGCACACTAATGTGCATTCTCATACACACACAGCCATGCAGGTTGCCAAAACAAAAACTGAGAAGCTAAGATTTCAACAGTGTGACATCTTTCTTTGTTCAGGGTGCTATTATTCCATTATATCTCTACATAGCAAATAGTCATTTGCTGCTGGTTGTATTATTTAGCTTGCAGTCTCCCTCTTTTTAACTGTGGCATGACTCTTCACAACTTCTGCTATGCACTTCTGTACTGCAGAGTAACCATTTCATTTGAAACACAATGCAATACTTTCTTCAACATTACAATACAATACAATTCCTGATGTATACTGGAAACACAGAGAGTAAGCTCTCATTTAATGCAAATGAAATATTCTCATATTTCAAGAAACACCTTTTGTGTATGAGACTTAAAAAGACAAATACCTTATGACTTGCTAACACAGGGTGAAATGTTCTCTCCAAATACTTTCAGAAAATAAAATGCAAAAAAGTAGGTTAGTCTAGACACCCCGAAACCACTTTTCTCTTCCTTCTTATAGTGTATTCATGACATACTTCTATGGACCATATTCCAAATCTACATCCACACATGGAAACCGTTGACCAGCAGGTCAACTATCCATAACCACATAAACAAGCTTATCTTTACAGAACTGTCTTCTTTGTGGTGTAAAAAAGTTAAAGCATACACAGTTTCAGTAAACACACTGCTCAAAAAATGTAAATGCATTCAACAACAAGACATGTCTGGCCTACATTAGTGGAGATACTGACTGAAAATTAACATTGCACACCACAAAAGTGATTCCCAAGTATTTCTGGCTGGCTGATCATAAATAAAACATTATTCAGTGTCAGTAAGTGGTTTGTATTGGTTAGGGAAATGAGGCAGGCTGCATGTCGCTTAGTATGATCATGATAAGGTCAATAATTCAAAACATGAATAATCCTCTCATATTTTACTTTGAACAGCTCTTTTCTTTTCTCAATCATTTTTAATTTTTTAGTTTTCTAAACTAAAACTATTGTAAAAACTATTGTATCAATGTGAAACACCACAAGGATTTGATACTTTTTGGTCTATCTTTCCGTTAACCAACAACAGGAATCTTCACTTCACTCGTACTGCGCATCTCAATATGAATTCAACTGCACAAAACTTTAACCTATTTAAAGGTCACAACATGAACCACAACAACAGGCAGCAGTGACAAGAGGAAGACTGCTGTACGGTTGATCACTACAGTCTCGTTTGCTGCCAAACTGAAAGTAGTGAAGACATAAAGCTGAGTGACACAGCAACCAGTCAATAGACGCCCTATTGAGACAGACAGCAAAACAATGTTCACTGCGTTATTCCATAGCATTTCAATTTTAGATTTTGATTTTTCGATTAGGATTTATGAAGCAGAAGGACCATATTTCTATTAATTCATTTCATAGAAAATGATAAGTTATAACTTTACAATGAGGATTTCTTTGAATGATTCCTAAAATGTGCTGCAGAGTGGGCTCAAAGGAAACACTGTTGCCAAACCAGTTTGTCTGCAAATACAAATCAACACCTGATAACTTCTGTAAACATGGACTGGCTCATTCTTTAAAAAAAAAAAATGCTTCCAGAAGATGATACAGAGGGTGGCCAAAAATAATAAAGAACCAACATGAATGGGAAAAAAATAAAACTGTGAAAAGACAACAAACCACCCTTGCAAATTTCAAAACATCACAACCACAAAGTCATTTAATGCCTGTGAGCCAGCTCCAAACATGTCCAAAGCACCCTGATTGTCAAAATATGGTCGGGTGTTAGTTTTGAGTAGGCTACAGTGTAAGCAACGTTAAGACAAACACTACTCCAAATCATATCCTAATGGTCATGGTGACCGATGGTTATTTGTTGAAAACTGATATAATAAACTATAGGGAACAACGCATTTTTTCAATTAAGACATAATAAGGATTTACATTCCTGTTGACAACATTATAAACAGTATGAATTTAGCCAAAAGGTGCAGTTTCCCAGTGAGAGACTGTGCAACAATCCTCCACCTCTGCACAACAGACCTTCCTCCCCTATTTTACTTTCCTTAGGCATTATGTGTCAGGACCACAACCTGACTTCAAAATAGAAACCTCAGCAACGTGAAAAGCCTCGTCCTAAAGCTCACCCTAAAAAGAAAATCCAAAGTAAATTCGAGCAATCCACAAGGCAAAAATGAATAAGTGAAAAGAGAAACAAGCGCGTAGCACTGACGGTTTAAGCAGGGCACACTGTTTTTCCTTACATTGTGGAAACATTAATTGCCAGCTGACAAGCCCCAACACAGACTCTCATTGAGCAGGTAAAGTATAATCTATAAGCTAAAGTTTCCAAACCAACTCCAAGTAAAGATAGGACACATGATAGGGGTTATTTTTCCAACTATAAAACATTCAGCTAACCATGCAACTGTGTACATCACACCTTATTGGGATTGCATGCTTGGACGGAGGCTTTACAAAGTGTTGGCACTCATTACAAGCAGAGTTGTATTCTTCCAAATACCACCAAAGGCCAAGAGGAGGGTGGAGATTTTACCCAACCAATCGAAGCTGAAACAATGGGAGCAAATAAAACAGCAATGCAAACTTTTAAAATTGCTATACAAAGCAGCTGGATGCATGTCTGAGCAATTTATATCACAGGATAGCAAAAAGTCAGCATAGGGGCTCTGGCCTGACCAAACACTGAACAGCTATTGGCTTTCTGTTCCATAGATTGTTATTCATCATTCCCATCACTGCACATCTTGGTGGATGCTGTTATATTTGGACAGCCACTAAGACGACTTCTAGTTTTGTCCAAAGAAAACTCTTCAGATCGTCTTCCAAAACAACGCACTGCAACAACAAGATGTTGAGCAGCAAATACCGAAAAACACTGAATGCAGGATGGAGATGAGGCAGATTTTGTTTTGAGCACCAGAAAGGGGTGACAAAACAGATAAAAGATATTTTCCTAAGTCTTCCCATGGCTGACAGATTCACTGACAAAATGTCCCTTTAATCCAAACATAGTGAACCTGCCATTCACCGATTCTGTTAAGCATACACTTCACAATAGATCTCTTCCAAAAATGCTGTTTTTTTTTTCCTGAAATACAGAAACAATGATGGAAGTAATGTTATTAAATGTTAGGTTAGGCTACAACTGACAACTATTTTCAATACTCCGAAATACTCTCATCACTCTTAAAATTCATTCTCCTCACTAATTGCTTACAGGAATTGACCAACATGTTTCCTATCACAATTCTGATTATTAGTAAACAGCAAAGTTTACAGTCAAATAGCCAATATTTGGAGCTGATGTATATTTGCAGCAACAATGAAAATCTTTGTGCCAAAAATGTAGAACAATGAACAAAAGTAACTAAGTACTAATCTACTCAAGTACTGTTCATAAGTACAATTTGTACTTGTTTGTAATGTCGCCTGTCCCCGATTTGTTGTGCTTGTATCATTATGCCCAACCAACAGTCCAAAACCTTGACATATTTGAATTTCATTCAAATATGAAGAGAGAAATCCTCATACTGGAGGACCTGAAAGTAGAAAACTTTTGGTGTTACTGCTTGATTAAAGATTTAAATGATGATTTTGAACGATTATCAAAATGGTTACTTTGTCAGCCAAGCAATTATAACAAATGGTTTCTACTCTAATTCATTACTCACAGTACAGGTCAAGATGAAAAAATGTGGCTGTGGATACTTGCATTAATGGTAGATATTTTATTATGTAATCCTAGAATAATTCCCCACACTTAACATCAATAAAAAGTTCCACAAATATACACTAAAAACAAGACATCATTTCAGATTAAGAACATCTATGAAAGAAAGCTTGTATATACACACTTTTCTCAAGGCGCGACTCAAGTCAAGTGAGAAAAACTGACCAGACATAACGAGACTGTTGGTAAATTTAGGTTATGGCAGGTGTGTTTGTTGACTTTGCCAGAGGTTTTGGCAGGTAGCCGTCCATAACTGGAACCCTGCCTTCATGTGTTTGTCCAAAGCTCCCATTTACCAGCTGTCAAGCTGTAATTATGAAGCCACTGTGTTCTGCTTCTGAGTCACAAATGCCGAGGATGTCAGAAGAACACAGGAGCTACTGAGTGGAAGCAGGGCCTTTACCTACTGCACATTTCTCAACCAGGTGCAAATGATCATTCTATCAACATAAGTTTGAAATAGCCCACAACTTGAAGAAATATTCGTGTTCATGAAAACTTTAGTAGTATTTCCAGTGGGTTTGAAAGAAGTAAGAATTCTGTTAAAATGGTGGGCTTTAGAGCTAAAGTGGTAGAGGAGTATCGAGACGCACCAGGCAATGACACCAGCAATAAAGGTACCGGTACTCATTCTTTGCTCGGAGGAGCTCTGATTTCACTGATCACAGCAACACTGCATTGTATGGAGGAGCTCCTGAGTCTATCAACGAGTCATACAGTGACTCATGAACATGTGGCAGAGTGAACCTGCTGGCTGCTACTAAAAACAACTAAATAACCAGCTAAGTTGTAAAGTGGAAGAGGGTGCTTTAGATCCAGCCTGTGAACTACATTTGCCAGGTACAAGACATTTAAAGCCTTTTAAAGTTTACTAAAATGAGAGACTGACTACTGCCCTGCTTAGAAGACCACAACTGCTCCCTTTTGTCATATCAAAGACAGACAGCAATGAACTGAAGGAAACCCAAGTTATGTGAAAACTGATCTGATACCACTGACGGCTGGGAGGACATGGATTGCATCTAAAAAAAGGTTAAGAAACAGTTGGTTCTGATAGATTTTCCGCCATGAGTTTTACAGGCTGCTTGGCTTTACTGGCCAGTTGCGTGGCAGCAGATTCCTCCACTACATGATTCACGCTTACAGATTATTTGTCAGTTTAGAGAGCCACGGTTACAAGCCATCATACTACCACTGCTATCAGCTGCCTCATTAAGGGCTGTAAGTATTTAGATATCTACATGATATCTAGATCTAGCAATCATCAGAAAATAGAAATTGTGTGCTTATCTGGTTTAGTCTGCTTTGTTGCACTTACAATTAATTTCTTTTATCAATGAATCAGATGCAAGGCTATGCGTGTCTGACTTCTGAGGAACTGTATTTGATCTTGTAATCATAAGTAACATGTTCATAATAGTTTGGAAGTAGACTAATACCTTGTTTGCAGTCTGGTACCTAAACAGCTTCTTATGCCGTGTCCTTGAGATAAAGCTGCATACAAAAAGCCATAAATACCAGACATAACTTCCCTGTCAATCCCATTCCGCAGCCACACCTTCAAGAGGAAGTTAGACACTCACACACGCACACACACACACCTCTTTTTCAGTGGTGCAACAAAGCAGACACGCCAACACAGCATGCCATCTCCCTCAAAGATCACACCCAATATTTCCTGCAAAACAAAACAAGTTTTAAGATGTTGAAATTGCACAGTATACACAACTGAATGAATTTTGAAAAAAAAAAAGTATTTACATACAAATCACTGACTAACTTTTCCCTCTTCATCTCCTTAGAAGCCAAGGTTATATTATTTTTCACAATGGTACTTCACATGCAGGTCAATTCACACAACTGTGGTAAGTCAAACTTTGCATTTGCCAGATGCCCAGCCCAGCAAGCATCAGGAAGATGTGGGAAGCAATGAAGGAAGCAATGCTGAAAGGGCAGTCCTGCAACTTCACGTTGCACTGTGGTGTTATAGGAAACACAATCATTTGATAGGAATACACAAGGAAACACATTGTCTACCTGTGCAATAAACAACATTTGGAAAGTCCATCATGATACAAATATTCTAGGTAAGCCTCTTCCTATATTCTTCCTGGAGGTGAGCCTTAGTACACGAGGGCTACAGTGATGCACAAAAGTTGTCTATCTCGAGGACAACTAACTTTACATTTTATTTGGACAGGATTTCCTGAAAGCGGTGGTTGTTAACTAGTGGCCCATGGTCAAAAATCAAATCTATCTACTCTTCCCAGGGGTGGACAGAATCACATTATTCTCCAACTCTGTACTCTGTACTTTTTGGACAACCATCAAACTGCCTGGCTCTCAGGTGGCGTATCATTCTCGGAAGTGACAGCAGTATGCTGTCCGGACTACAGGAGACAACTGCAGAGTTGTCGAAGAATCACAAAGCTTATTTATTAGATGAAAAAAAAACAAAACAACAAAAAAAAAAACACATGCTTCATCCCCATCTGGTGAAGTCACCTTAGTTTTTGGGATACTGCGGTGGGCATTCTTCACTGCTTCCTAATGTTAGACCAAAAGGTTAATAGATAATGTATACATTTAGAGCTTGCTACTACTCACTGTTTGAGCCTTGCACAAAGACATGTCTGCCAGAGCTACTTGGGAAGGGGAAAGCATTTCTCATCTACTCAGCTGGTCTGGGATTCAAACTTGACCTTCCGGTCCAGTGTAGCCTGAGCTTGGGTGGCAGAGCTGTCTCTCAACACTCAATGCAAGGCAATTGAACACAATGAGACTGCTTGCACTCAGATACTTAGCGATGACATGTCAAGTATGCACCAGCCAAATCTTCACCCTTTATTGCCTTACGAAATGCACTTACTGTATGTCATCATGCTCTTTGAAGCACAAAGACAGCAGGACATTAGCAGCACTTCTGTCTTTGGCCAGCTCATTCCATCAGTTCACTCCACCGCTCGTGGTATTCTCGGTTCCTCACACACAGAAAAAAAGATCTTTACAAAGCCTTTCAACCTCTTAACCTCAAACAGGTCCTTACCAAAGATAATATATCAGATTAGAGTTAGGGCAAAAACAGAGCAATACATACTTAACTCTGATCAAACAAGAGCAAATCTATGACATCAGATCTATCTAATCAATATAAAGGAATTCCTGCCCAGGATTTTGTGATTTACAGTATGTATGCAACAGTAGAAAACATAACTTCCACTGAGAGAGCTATGCCTTAGTGTCTCAGGTGTGGGTCAGGCCATGTAGCAAATCAAAGCTTGATTCTCATGTGATTTCCTGGTCATACCAATCCAGCTGCTTCCCAATATAATTTGATTTGGACAGCCCCAGTACAACTCCAATACTGTACCAGTGTCAAAGACCAAATTGGAACACTGTCCTCCTAACAAATTATCATGTTGGTGTTAGTGATGTGCAAGCTGAGGCAATAACTCAAAGGCTTTGCTTTACAGTAGAAAAGGATGTGATGCTTATAACACGTGGTGGAAAGTGAGGGATCACGCAACTAATATGCTACTAAAATTAAATTAGAGAAAAAGTTATTTATTAAATATTAATTATTAATTGATTATTGGTTACTAACCTGCTCAACTCTCAGCAGAGGAAGTGGACAATATTTGTAACCCATTTTAAAAGCAAAAATGTCACACATTTGCTGGTCCCAGCTTCATAAATGTAAAGATTTGCTGCTTTTCTTTGTCATTTCTGATTGTAAATGAAGGGAATTTGGATTTTGGACTGTTGTTTGGACAAAAGGAGCAATCTGAAGACGTCACTTTGGATGAATGAGAACGTTTTACTTTTTTTTTTTTATTCATTTTATAGGCTAACCAGTGAACTGATTAATCTTGAAAATAATTTGCACAATTATCAGTAGAAAAAAATTACAGTTAGTGGTAGCCCTATCTGATATCAGCAGTTTACAATATTACATCAGTATATTAAATCATTTTTTCAAGTGGTCCCTAATATGATACGGTTCAGTAACACTATCATCTTGTAACCAGCACACACACTTTCCATACTTTTAAAATTTTGTGCTAAGACTGTCTCTTGGGGATGAAGAAGCAGTCATCGATGCATCCCTGCTTCAGTGTATTGCTGGACTTCTATGTGCTTGGCTGAGGAGAAAACCCTTCACCGGAAATGCTTCCCGCAGCTGTTAGGAGTATCATTCCCCACCTTGAGGCCAACCAAAAGACAAATAGCAGCCAAGTCACATGACTCTTCTGCTGCTGAGATGCCATTCGGTCTTATTCCAGCCCTCTCACAACATTCAAGTCATATTTGTCTCCGTCAGTGAGCAGGCCCCTTTTCACCTACATCAAGATAATTGACTCGAATTACTAACTTGTTTAATATCATCACAACTACCAAATACAACCAAGCTGCCTCAGGCTTCTGCTACTGGTTATCATTCGCAATATATGACCTTTATAAAAGGGACCACATTGCCTCTACATTCCCAGGGGAAATCATTCAAGCTTAAGAATGTTGAGGAATATGCAAGGGGGATATAGCTTTTATTTCAAGATAAAATACATTGGCTGTTCATCTCACTTGTCACAGAGAAACTGATCTCAAGTACTGATAACAAGCTCTCTTCTTCACAGACTGTATTTTGTTTAAAACTTTTTTTACTCCAGTTAACCATTTTCAACTCATGCAAATATGCTTTGCTTTAATTTTGGATATGATTGGGAACCATTCACTCCAAGTTTGGTGTAAAGTTTTCACAAGGAATTATTTTCACCAGACTTTTCTCCTGCTTAAAAAAAAACAAACAAAAAAAACAAAAAAAAACCAGTAAAAACTAAATTAAAAACACTGTGATATTATTTTAGGTCCATATCACTTGCTCATTATTCTCCTAGAAAGAGGACAATATATAGAAAATGGATGGATGGATGAACTGTGGGTTTTAAAGCATTACACAGACCTGGGTAATCAGAATTTATTACCGGCCTTTTAAAATCTCCTATCAGCAATGTGATGTTGTCATCATCTAATACTGTATTGTACAACATTTCTGAAGAAGCACAGTGGTAATACAGATAATTTAATCATACTGAATGACAATATTAAAAAGGAGACTAAAGGTAACCCATGCACTTTACCTTCCGCTGTCAATGACAAGTCAAGTTATTCTTCTTAGTGAAATGTCTGGCAAATTTATCAAAATAGTAAAAAGGTGTATGTCCAGTACTGCTTAGTCTTTAACAAGGATAAACCAGTGATAGGGGAGATTACAAGTACTGTTGATTTCTTTTGTTCCAAAACAATGTATGGCCTCCAAAGTGAGATCTGAAGACTAGTTATCTCAGCAAATGCCCAAAAACTTGGTAATCACTGACACCGATCAACAATTCTGTACATGTACAGGGTGATCAGCACTATACAGCAGCAGTGCTAGTTATATTTATTCCCACAACTAGGAGACTGAGATGCCAAATCAATCATCTGAGCTCTGTGCTGCAAGATTACTGTGTACATGGCTGCGTTTTCCCACAATCCCACAATTTACCAGTGTGTGCAAGCGGGGATCGACTGTGCTGATGCCTGCAAGAGGATGGGAGGGACAATGCAGTGCTGGCTCTGCTTAGACTGGCACCAACAGGTGTGCCTTGGAAGGTGCCAGTGCCAGCCTGGCCTGATGCGCTGCACAGACAGCAGCTAACCACCCCACCTGCCACCCAACACAGACAAACACACACACGCACACCAGAACCCAAGGCAGCAAATTCCTCTAGGGAATACCACGGCACAGTGGCCCTGTTATGACACCTCTAACCAAGAGCAGAGTCAGGCTAGTGGGTTTGGGAGGCCAAAGGGCACCATGGAAGAGAGTGTGGAAATGGGTATGGAGGTTATGGAAGAGGGTGGGGCTTATGGAAAAGCACTGATCGCTCCACTTGTCTTCTTTAAATTGAAGAGGAGTTTAGATGGATCAGTAACCGAGAGAAGGAAAAGTTTCAGAAATAGTTCAAACAAAAGGGAGCCTTTGAGAAGTTGGAAAAAAGTGCACAAAGCTCCCATCTTCTTTAGTTTTATATAACATGCTCTTTTCTTCCAACTAAATCTCATTAGTTATAGAAGGCAAACAGATGTCTTTGCATGTTGCAGATGCTGCATAAGCTTCATTTGTGTTGTGTGTATGATTGCATCGCAGTTATAAAATATCCAGTTAGGGTTAGGGTTAGAAAACAAGATTACCTTCAAAGTGTTAAAGGAAGAAAAATTTTGTCCCCTCCAGAGTTCAGGTGGTTATATCTAAGATGCAAAAGGTTGTAAAACATTTGCAAGCATAGGGTCTAATTTAACAGACCACTACTGCTGCAAGAATTTCATAGAGACCCACACAGGCAGTTGCCCTTGGCAAAGATATACTAAACCACAACAAACAAAGGCTTTTCAGCTGGGTGGACTCCGTTGTCCACCACGCCCTGACAATATGTTTTCAGAGTGAGGCAGCAAGGGAGCAAGGGAGTATGGGAGCCTGAGGCCCATGCTGTTACTGATAGGACACTAGATCAAAGCTCTTTCCCATGGTTAGCGGGAACAAAAACCTGAGGGAGATGAAAGACCATCAGCAGACTGTGGGAGATATGATGAAGGACAGAGCAGTCCCTGTATGGCATTTACAAACACCAAAGAATAAGAACAGCTTTCTGTACCACGTCTGCAAGGAAATGTTGCAGGGGAGTCAGAGGGGATGTGGGGCCAGAACCTGTCCACAGGATAAGCAGGGGAGTGATAAGACAGCAGCCTGCAATATCCATCCTATACAAAACAAGCAGCCAGGAGGTCAACTCACAGTCTGCTTACTTGCGACACATCGTTCCATGGATGCACTGCAAAATTATTCTTGAAAATTCTGTCTGCTGATAACACCAAAACAGATTTAGAGGAATCCTTTAAAAAAGAAAAACAAACAAACAAACAAAAGCATGACCATCCTGTCAGCATCCCCCAAACCAAAATGCAGGTTCAGGATGTCATATGTCACTAAAGGTCTGGAAAAGTTGTATGTGGACACCTTTTTATTTCAGAGAATAGACATAAAAAGACTGCAACAAAGATTAAAGTGAGACAGAATAAGGAAGCAACAGGAAACCTCAGCAAATCAGGCCAACCTCTTTGCAGTGACAAGTACACAACTGAGGTTGTAAATACGTTAACCGATCTTATCAGGTTGTCAGTCCTTCAAAATACACATCCTGTCACACGCCATACAAAGAAGATTCTATACATTCATGTATCATAGAGAGGAAATGAGATGCCCCGTTACTTGAGTGTGGGTCTGCCTTCCTCTATGTTTCACTGTCAAATCCTCTTTACTATGAACTTTGAGCAGCAAACAACTCTTATTGCAATTCAAATACTGCTACAGCTCAGAGCTAAAGTTACTATTGGTCAACCTTTTTATTTTTTTTTTTTCCAGGGCAGAGACCAATGTCGATTATTAGTAACCAAGGCTGTCAATATATCAGAATGTTTAATTTTGATACAATAATAATATTTAAAAATGATACTCAATGCCTCTCTCAATAACAACGACCTTGGCACACAAAATAATATTATTTATTTATTATTTACAACCTGCACACAGTGCTGGTAAGGCAAAGTCACTTACTTCCACAACATTTATTTGATGACTTCAGTTACTTGTTACTTTGATCCAGATCCAGATTATTCATACTGTACTATTTGAAAAAAAAAACAAAACATTTTTTAATTTAATTTAATTTATCTGCAAATCAACCAAAAAGTTGATATCCAATGATCAGAAAAATATCTGTTCTGCCAATCCCTAAGGTTACATCATTCAAAAAATGTATCAACTATGAGCTGCTTTTACTTCCTGTACATCTTTTACAAATTTCAATACTAATCAAATGGCTTCTACACCCACATTGTTAAAGTAAGTAAAGGGGTAAAGGAGCCAAATGTGAAAATGCAAACTGAAGGGTTTCTCAGAACAAGTGTTTGTGTCACACACACATATCCTGCAGCAGAGGCTACAGTCTCCAAGACTGTGAGGAGCAAGGCGACCAAAGATAACCGGCTGCACCATCTTCCTGTGAGCTGTCAGTCAGGGGTTTCAAAAACGGCTGAAAGAGCAGCACTCATGCAGAAGTGCTGGGATATGTAACTTTAGAAAGTCAAGTATATTTGTGGATGGAAGAGAAAGTCAACAACCAACTGAAGGGGATACCAGTAATTATACTTAATATTTCATGGCTTGTTTATAAATTCCAAACAGCCCTGGTTTGCAGACAGCGGTTCTAGGAAAAGTCACACATGAACATACTGAAAACTAAGAGATGTTTTCTGCCTGTAAATTCAAAACAGTCATTAACTAATGTGGAAGGATGTAAAGCTGCAGACAGTTTGACTTTTTAAGTGATAAACCATGCTGGAGTTAACAGAGACTTTTAATAATTATTTATAAATCAGATATGCACTATTAGGAAATGTGATGCAAATGATTTTCCACAGGGATTACCAAAACACAAAAAAATGTATATTCCAAAAGTTTTAAAGTTTTGAAAAATCCTATTTTAAAAGATATTAAAAGTTAAGTAAAACTACAAACCATACAGCAAAGATTCACATTTGATTCTTGCTTAAAGTTACAAGTGTCTTGATAATAAGGCTTCTTGCTGTCAAATCAAATCCTAAAACCTGCTGGCTCTTGCACCTGGTTTTATGTGAAAGTAAATCACACTCAGCAACCTTACAGTCACACAGAAGTCAAACAACAGGAAGTAAATAAGTTTTCTGTGGTCTCAACTGATTGCATGTTAAAATGTTGGTATTGTGACAGCACATTTTCTTGTCACTCAGAATAAAAGGCAATGTAATCCTAAGCAATAAATCATTAAAACAAAACAAGGGTGGAAATGAATGCTTCAAGTACAACACTGATCCCACTAACAATGCCCAAGTGTCTCAAGAGTTGCACCGCTGTCTTTCCAAACAAGTCTGTTTAACACACCAGCGGTTCTGGTTCCAATTAGTTTAAAAGCTACATCCAAAGGGAGCCGGCGGAGGAGCTCCACTATATTCCTTTAATTGATGGTTGTGCTACTATCCTATTTCATAGCCAAGTTTCTGCAAAGGAAACTTGAAAAACACTTCATTAGCATGAAAAGCTACTCTTTAATTATTCCACCGCATTTGAGTCAGATTTACAAGAGCCATTACACAGGATGTCTATTTTGAGTTAATTTATTTAGCTCACCAGTCTGTAAACTTGGTGATATTGGGATTGATGTACCTGTCTCCAAAGTTAAGCATGAAAAATCATTAATAGTTGCAGTTAGTAATTCTTCTGTTCTACTGAACATTGGCATACCAAAGTGTCCACATTGTTTATCTGTTTTTCTTGCATTCATCACTGAAGAGTAACTGCAATAGTAAGTAAGCTACCTGATAAATTTAACACTTTTACACTACCCAGTTTTACACACTGCTGCACTCTTACTATATTAGGCTTTAGAAACAAAGCCGCGCTCAAAGGAAGCTCTGAACAGGAGGTATTAGACCCACCCTTGCGAAAGAGGATGTGTCAGTTTAGGGAAGTTAAGCCAGTGATTTCAGAGGACTAGAAAAGCCATCAGAGATTAAGTAAGGGTCAAGGGGACAGGGATGGGGGGGTGCACGCCTCAAGCAACCTTCAATTGAATTGCATAGTTCGGTCTGAACTTTCACAAAACTTTGCAGATCTAAATGAAAATAGGTGTTCTTTTACACACTAAAGCTAAAGCCACTAATAGGGATCTATAAATTGTAAGCCCTGACAACAGGCAACAGAAGCAAGATTATCCAGTTTAGTCCCAGGTAGCACCACAGCCTTTGATAAATACCTGAGATGCTACGATAACTTGATTCAACTTCAGTCAATGTACATGGCTAACTGCTTAATCAAGTAATTATTTCAGCTGTACTTCTATATACTATTGGGTAGTTTAATTTCTGATAAAAACTAATATTTCCCTCTAAAACGTAGAGCAGTGGAAGTAGAAAGTGGAATGAAAAGAAAAGATTCAAGTACTAATGGACACAGAAGCTATAGGATGCTCATATGTAAGAACAAGTCATGAAACGACATTGTCCCCAGAGGGCAGCAGAAATTCAGCCAAGGATTTGAATGAATATTCACATATGAGGCGGCTACCCGTTCTTATAATAAAGAAGATCCAGCAGATGAGGTAACAATGAAAGGGGTTCAGGTTTTTATAATCTCCTGGCTAGTGGTGTTTGGGGTACTTCAACTGATTGTACAACATTCCGTTTTGTTTTTTTATTCTGGTTCATCTCATCCTTTGTCAGTTGAATCGGTTAAGACCTTCATCTGTGATGTGAATGGGTCAATCGAACTATTCACCCCGCTGTCAAACAACTTGGACAGTTAAAGAAACAAGCGTGCAATGATGTCTGGGCACCGGCTCTAACTGTAACAACAATATTTCAATATCACAACAAATACCGAAAATGCCTTATCTTGAGGTGCACATTTTGCTGTCTGCGGTAAATATTTTTTTTGGGATATTTTAAAAAGTACATACCACTGATTTAAAACCTTTCTGAGAAACTGGCAACCAATTCTTTTCCTTTGGATGCCAGTTTCTCAGAAATGTTGTAAATGGCAAACCTTCTGACTAGCATGCTGTACTGGAAAGGCATTCGTCTCACTTACACTCCAGTATTAGTTTAAGTAAATTATCCAAAACACACTAGCAGAGAGCATAGGAACATACTAACATGCACATTTAAGTTCCACTGGTGTAAAATTTGAAAATCATCATCACCCATAGCTGACCATCCTTACCCAACTCTTCTGGAGTTTTTCCTCCATTTTACCAATCTCACCAACCCTGTTTCCAGAAGCAGGCAGATGTTTTCAGCAAACGAGCTATAGTAAACTAAACACGGGCTACCCGTCCAGGAGCAACTATCATATTAGTGATCAGGAAGTTAAGCATATAGCAACTACAGACCCATATTTTGTTCACAGGAGCTCAGATCTGGACCAAACCAGCTTAAAGGAGTTAATATTGGACTTCCATATATCAGGCAGCCAGAAACATAATTTCTACTAAATGCTTATGCACTGCTTGCTGGATTTGTAAACAGACAATAATAAAGTCAAAATTTTCAAGGATATGGGTTTGTCTACTTGTTGAGGAGTTCTTCTGCCTTCAACTGAATAAAAACATTATTATTGACAGTTTTACTATGTCAAAATAAAGCTTAATTGTGTTCAACTACAAAGTGCTGCAGATGAGCTAACCTCAAATGATCTTGTACCATCATACTTGTAGATAATTTGTAAAGTTGCTGCAAAAGTGGTACACTCCACAAAAACTCAAACTGCAAAATTGATCAGCACTAAGCAGGCAACAGCTAGATGTGTAGTGGACTGTGCAGTTTCAGCCTTGATGCATGCAATTTAACTCTTGAACTGGAGAGGACCATGAACAGCATGTGTAATGGAGGACTCCATTTAAAGCAGAAAAGTCAGGAGAGCTCAACAGGGGGAGGGGGCTCCAATAAGAGCCTCTCTTCCTGACAGCCACACACTGGAGTGGGGGAGGGTTAAAAACACCAAGCCTTCTTCCTGAGTCTGCAGCAATGGGCATAATGTGATGGATCCTTCCCTTCCACCTACTTGATTTTCATTTGCCATTATAAGTCTTATAGTCTATGCTTTTACACTGAAGAAAACACACTCTGTAAAATAACCAATGTGGACAGGTCACTGAGCAGAAAGCTGCCTGAAAGAGCAAGTATCAAGTTATATCTCAGAGTCTGCAGCCTCTTAAATGGAATCTGTTCTGACACACAACAAAAAAGAAAGGTAAACCAATATTGTTTCCTGGGTTAAACTGACTCTGCACTGTTGATCCAAACAAGAAGCGTTTGTACTCCATCCAAACACACTCATATGCAGTAATTATCCTTCCCCCTTGTGAAAGGGGAAAAACTACACACCCCCACCCTTTGCTCCAACTGGTGATAAGTTGTTGTGCAAACTGCAAATGATAAATCAGGAAACTGGTTTTTCAGGAAAGAAGATATAAGTATTGGCACAGACCTCGCAACAACACGCCTCAACCTCAGCTTGCTGCAGAAGTTCTTAAACACAAGTGTTAGTCCTGCGTGTTTATTGTATGAAAGCAAACACATCAAGTGGCCTTGATTCTTAACCTCTATCAACAAGCATTAAGAACCATGTTACTCAGGTAAAACACCGCAAGTTTAGATCTCTAATCTGTGTAGTCACTTAGTTGTGTTGATTTAGCCTGTTAGCATGACATACAAACAAGGCAATTAGCAGCCTACTGTTCTGTACAATTGCATGAGCCACACCAAAATCCTGATTTAGTACATATCATACAGCCTCTGAGCTCTGGTTGCTGAATCTCCAAAGAGTGGCAAATCAGCAAGGCCTCCTAGTAACATATTTGCCCAGCTTAAGGCACACATGGTTTCAGTTAGGGGTCTGCACCTATAAACAGTTGGCCATGGCAGCTTATTGGTCAGGAAGTGCAATGTTGACTGCAAGTCAAGACAGGCACAAGCTGCTAATGAATGATATACACTCTCGCAGTCTGGCTATGACAACACAGTTTAGATTGGAGGTGTTTAGAGGCCGACCGAAAAGTGATTCTGAGCTCTTTAGAGCTATGAATAAAGTCAAGTGCTTCAAAGCAGCCAAACAGTCAGTCTGTTGAGAGCAGAGAGCAAAACAAATGTGTGACTTCCAACTATACCATAGCGAAAAATTTTACTTTGATTCACAAAGTCGATTTAGGATTTCTAAGAACAACAATTCCTAATCTTTGCCGCCAGCTTTAATCTAAAACGCTAATTGGACACTGGCTGACTACCTGCCAAACTGGCTGCTACAGCCAACAGACTTTCCAGCCACAACCAGCATTATGCATGATTTGACTGGTGGCTGGTGTTAATATGAAAGCCAACCTAAGCAATACAATGTGGAGAAACATACTCTCAACACACCCAGAGGGTTTATCACTCTGCCAAGTAGACCACCACAAACACCCAAATGCTACCATGAACTGAAAGAGGTTTTATAACCACAATCTGCAATTAAACAAAAAAAAAAAACGAAATACCTGTCATCAAATATTTGTGTTACATTTGGTTGCAATCACCATGATTAAATATGATTTGGGCTGTACGAAAATAACTAGCAAGTAAAAGAAATATCTCAAAGATCTTCTGTGAGCATGCATATTTTTAAAGTCACCAAATCTTGTTCTGTCAAAACAATAAAATGCTCATGTCTCTGGTTTTCAAGTTACCGGACTCTTGCCTTACAAACAAACAGGCAGGTTTAAAAAATAGGTCAAATGTGCAAGCTGTGCCTTCGTGTCCATCTTGGCACCTTAGGTATCTTGACAATAATAAATACAACGGGAAAAAAAGTCATAGTGACGGCAGGTTAGATTATCTCATCTAACTATACTAACAATACAAACAACAACAGCTGAGCTGTCATTTAGGTTTGCAAAGACTCAGACCCGACCCCCAACTGCCACAAACCACGGACATCTGATCCATGAGGGTATCAAACAGGTAAAGTGACTCACCCATCACCTGAGTTTTGAAAACAGCCAAACATACAGTCTTGTGTTTTTGTGAGTCTCCTCTCTTGACTGCAGTTGTGCAACACTAAAATGGAAGTACAGACCTCAGAAGCTTTATTTTGCATCCCCGTGCTATGAAAACGACTGGACACATACAGTGAAGCTCACGACAAAATTTTAACTTGTACATACGGCACATTCAATGATGCAGACACACAACCGTACCAAAGTGGTTAGACAGCAGTGCTACTTAAGAAAGTTTCAAAAACCGTTTTCAGTGTTTTATCAAAGAAATAAACAATTAGGCTAAATTTTGAGGTTGTCAGCGACAAAATACTTAAGTGTATGAGGGCAAGTGACGCGACTATTTTATGATATAACGTTTCCATCCACGACCAGTCTTGCGACGTTTCAAAAGAGAGCTCAATGGAAAAAAGTAGCCCAACATTTGCAACACAACATGTAGCGTCCGCCAGCGTCAAGTTACATCTGAAAGTCCCATAATATATATATTTAGAGACATTAAAGTGAAGGCGGATTTGGGGAAGAACTTAATGAATGTGTTTTGAACGTTGGACAGTGACTTGACAACTCGGCCGGGACGGGAACAGCCTCCAAACACTTCAAGTTAGCCAGCTTAGCTAGCAGTTTGCTGTAGACAAAAACTTTTTCCACATCTCAAAAGTTTCTCTCTCCATTTTCTTTCAAACAGAATGGCACGGTATATAAATGCGCTTATCGCACAACAGCCTGAAATGCGTTTTCATTTCACAGTAACCCCATTAAAACTGTATTCCTATGGCTGTTGCTAACTGGCAAAACTCTAGCTAACTTACTGTAACATACCTTTCCGTCTCCGCTGCCACTGCCGCCGCTCCCCGGGCCGCCTTCAACACCCGAGACCGCCGCCAGACCTCCAGAGGGCCGCGGAGCTCGGAGAGGAGAAGCCGAGAGGGGTCCAGCTACTACCAGGGAGACCAAGAGCCAAATGCACCGAGGCCCGGGGCCTTGTGTGTCCTCGAAATAGCGTTACGGGAGGGATACCGAGCCTCAGCCCTCCGTTTGACAGAGACTCGGGATACCTTTTTGACAGATCCTCTTCTTCAGCCCCCCCTCCCCTCGACAGCCCTTCACTTTTCTCTTTTTCCTCACTTCCAGCAGATACGAATCAAAATACTGTCACAGAATATGGCGGCTGCATAAGCAAGCTTCTATCGCGAGAGGAAGAGTTGTTTTTCTTTTTTTTCAATTTCCCAAAGTTGCGCAGAGGAAGGGAGGAGAAAGTTGTGATTGCACTTATTGCAAAATGAGCTGCATAGCTTGCCGCTTCAGAAAATACAAACGAAGTGGAAAAAAACGGGTTCAGTAAAATTTTTTAAGTTACTGGAATGAAAACTATGCAGAGGAAGTGGGATAGCTAAAGCGTGCGGTTGATGGATGTCTGCTTTTGTCTAACTCATCAAATTGTACAACAATGCCAATGAAATAGGCTGCTGATTCCCTTTTACTTGTTACTTTTATTTATAGAGAGCTTGGAGGTAAGAGGTTAGAGAGCACTGAAGATAATAGTAGGCCTTCATTGTATTGTTGAAGGACAGGTCCAGTTATATGACCAATTAATACATAATCAGCAACAGCAACGGTTCTTACTCTTGGCTAATTTTTCCACCACTTTTAGTCACAAAGTCTTCTGAAACATATTATCTCTTTCTCTTTGTTATGTTCACAGCATCGCAGACCAGCCAGGGACGGTACACGTTTTATCAGTAAAAGTCAGTAGGGCTGGACAGATAACACATTCCCCTTATCACTTATTGATACCGTTTATATTCGCTATATTTTGCCAACCAGAATTTTGGCATGGTGTGAACACTTCTCCCCCCAAATGAAACAACGTATTTCATGCATGTGTCAAATACGAAGCTCATTTTCAAGCAGCATATGAGTGCTCTGTCCGGAGAGAGATTAACAAACCATTGGAGAGCTGCTGAATTTGTTGTCTTTTTGGTGTAAAATGCTCACAGATGAGTAAATATAAAGTTAGGTCTTCTCTGACTCTAGAAATGAATTCTCAACATCTTTATTGCTCAGATAATGATGGCTGCAAGAGACAGAATATCAGTGAGTCCCTTCTTGGGGTCTGAAATGGCTCTTTCTTCTGAAATCTCTGTCATTTGTGAGCAGCCTTTGTGAAGTGATTTAGAGATGACACTACACATTATGAGGGCTGAGGTCTCCAGAAGCCTGAAAACAAAGTGTGAAGAAAAGTCTGCTCTGGTAAACAGTGTTCACTGACAGCACTTTTACAAAGTGTTCCTGAGCCCTTGGAGTAATATTCTTTATGCAATCATGCGTTTGACAAAGTGGTGAACCTCACTCCATCTTTGCTTGTGAACGACTGAGTCTTCTGAGGATGCTCCTTTCACATGTGATCATGACACTGTCACCTGTTAGCAATGAACCTGTTCACCTGTGGAGAGTTCCAAACAGGTCTTTTTTGTGCAGTACATGACTGTCCCAGTCTTTTGTTGCTCCTCTTCCAAGTGGTTTGATAAGTTGCCGGCATTAAATTCAGAATAAACATGTATGCAAAAATCAATGAAGTTGATGAGGTTTGACATGAGATTTATTGTCTTTGTACTGTTTTCAGTATATGTAAGATTGAGTATATGTCAAAAAGGATTAGCAAATGATCACATTCTGTTTTATTTGTTTTACACCACATCCCAACAGTTTTAGAATTGGGGGTGTCCATGTTTTGACCAGGGATGGCACAGTCGTGCAGTGGTTAGCACCGTCACCTCACAGCAAGAGGGTCCTGGGTTTGAGTCTAGGTCTGGGCCCTTCTGTGCAGAGTTTGCATGTTCTCCCTGCACCTGCGTGGGTGTTCTTTGGGTACTCCAGCTTCCTCCCACAGTCCCAAAAACATCAACAACATGCATTTTAAGTTAATTGACTACTCTACATTACCGCTAGGTGAGTGTGTGAGAGTTTCTCTGTGTTTGTTTGTCAGCCCTGCAACTGAGTGTTCCAGTCCAGGGTGAACCCCGCCTCTCACCCATTGTCAGCTGCAATAGGCTCCAGCTCCCCTAAAACCCTGCATGGATAAAGGGCTACAGAAAATGGGTGGATGAATATTTTGACCAATTCAACATCTGATAAAGTTTGGAGCTGCAGTAGTTTCAACAGTGCACAAGGCTTGTAGGCAAAGTGCTGGAAGGCAAGCCATCCAAAGCCTGAGTGGCAAAATCTGGCAAGTGAAGAGCAAACACGATGTGTTCCCTTATTGGAGGACTGTAAACACACTTTGCTGGACCACTTAGGCAGAGGAAGAGCTGCCAAGTAAGAACTGAAAGTGCACCATAGTGTGTTAACAACTCTATCGTTATTTTTTTCAGTTTTTGGTAACCACTTCGTGTTTTTAGTCCCTCAAAGACAATAACAGCCGGTCTGTCGGATGGTCGGTCCACCACTTTGGTCTAGACTGAAATATCAACAACTATTGGATGGATTGTCATAAAATTTAGTACAGACATTCATGTTTCCCAGAGGATGTATTTAGACTAAACCACTCTGGCAGTCTAATTCACAAATACATATTAGCCTGGGACGCTAAATTTATGATTTCCAATGAGCGTTCTCAACAGGCTCAGACCTAAATGCCTCTGGACACCAATATATGATTCTTCAACCAATCAGAGCTACAGAATGCCTGTGCCTGTGTCATGTGCAGGTTGGAGTGGGGTTTTGCATAATTTCAAAAAGTAAAAAATTACAGTCTGTCACAAATTTTGTCACAGTACAGCTAAATAGTGAAACGTGTGTCTAAAATATTTGACATAAGAAATAGAAGATACAGTAACAAAATCTTATTTATCTAATCTCATATTTGATAAGCACAAGGTTTAGCAGTTTGATCTGAGTTTTGTGAGCCTGGATGGACCTGTAGACTGGACTCAACTTGACAGACCTACAACCAATCAAACAAGCAAAATGTGTGGCATGTGACTTTTCAAATCTGGACCTGTGATGCCCCTCGGCCAGTCATCATATCAGTCGGGACTGGCCCATCACAAACCAGGATGGAGGCTCATCACTCTGAATGGCAGGGGGCAGATGTATCTGTCAGAGCAAATAAAACAGGTAATATCGCTGACTTTCGTGCTGACAAATGCTGTTGTCCACTGCTTCAAAAGAAAGATGGACAAAAATTGAATTACTTGGACTTGTAGGACTGCACAATCACAAATTTCCTCATATCAGACCAGACAAAATATATCAGTAGTCTGTCAGTCTAAAACATAGCAATCTACTACTAGTATATCAGCATTTTAAGGTGGCTGATAACACTGTGCTGAACATTGTGGAATACACAGACCTTTGTTTCTCTACTGTTTTGTGAAAACATCTTTACTAACTGTGGTTTTCCCCTGACTGAGCCCCCCACGCAATTATGAGGTTTACACTTGTGGTTTTTAATTAAACATGTGAGCAAAATATTTGTTTGGGTGGCCATCTAACTAAGAACACGGTAAACATTATACCCACAAACATTAGCATAACAGACCATTCACTGCGACCATGACAGTCTCACAGACCCTGACTGCAGACTCCTTAGTATCGCTACTTTTTTCCCCTCTAATTTACTGTTTAACACTCAATAACAATTGAGATGACTCTGTCTCTGCTGAGAAAGAGCACAACATGTGGTTGAAGCTTAGCATTTAATTGTTTCTCACATATTACTTTTAAAATGCATATTGTAGCAGTCCTGCAATGAATTTATAATGGCAATATGATGGGAATGAGATCACTTAGAGTTCAGTTGAAGCCCTATTATGGCCATTTTGAGATGAATAAAACTGTCAAAGATGCTCTAAAACAGTGGATTTTTATTTCGAAAGAAAAACTGTAAATGTTCTTATAAAAAATATTGTTTTGACAATAAATTCCTTTGCCATGGGTTGACTGCTGAAGCCACACACTTCAAGCCCTCAGGGAGTGATAGAATATTTTTGATGTCACATAATCAAAATGCTGCTTCAAAAGCCTTTTCTGTCCACATCACCATGTCCTCCGTGAAGAACCCTTCAGGTTCCACATACAATGCTGCACCCAGTAGACACCTTTTTTCATTCTGTGTGGACACTATAAACAGGTGTGCCACTTAATATTTCTTTTACAACATAATTGATGTGGAGCACGTCTCCTGCTCACAGTTCCTTGCTGCATTAACCCACGCACTGGGTGAGTGAGAAAACAGACGCTTTGTGGGAACTCTTGTGAAAAAGGACAGCATATTTGTTCTTCAGTGAACTGGGTGAAAACATATGGTGTCTTGTGTGTCAGTGTAATGCAGTGACTCACACATCCAGTCACACACACACACACAGAAACTGTGGCCCCTACTTTTTTGCACTGACCGTGACCCCTTGACTCTGAGTTTGGAGCTGAAATCCCCTTCAGTGTGAGCAGCAAATTGCCAGCACAGTCCAGTCTCTTATTCTCTGTGACCAATGCTCTCTCAGAGTATTCATTACTTTACACATTGCCTGTGATGTGCTACGGATGTGTATATGTCAGGCCAGTGAATCAGCAAAAACAGGAAAACAAAAAAAAACCCCAAAACCTCAGAATCACAAATCTCAGGAATTTCCAGTGAATTAACCTTGTGACTGTGGCTGCGTTTTGTTCATTCTCCAGTTTTGTGGAAGTGGATTGTTTTGGAATTACAGCCATCCGTACACATGCACACACACACACACACACACACTCAATCTTGCAGCGTACAGGCTGTACAAGAATGACAGCACGGTCTGTCCAGAGGAGAATAAAAAAAAAAGGGCAACATGTGCACATAATGGCAGCAGCCTGAGAGAAATCACACAGAGGAACCTGCTTTTGCAACTGGCCACACTCCTCAGAGAGGATTTCTGGAGCAACAAGGCCGGCCACCCACATTCTTGGCATGGAAAGAGGCCTGTTTCTCACGGTCTGAGGACAGCTTGTCATGGGTCAGCAGTTTAGATTTAGCTCTGCAGTGCATCTCCAGTCATTATTCCCCCTCTTAAGCAAACTCCTGTGCTTGTTCACCGGCCATTTGGAGCATGCTATGCAGCCGCTCCGGTGCTAACAAGCTCAACACAGTGTTGTTAGGGAGAGGAGACACAGCAGGAAGTTGTTCTATTCATTCATATTCATTATTTTATTCCCAATCTTACAGAATTCACATATGAAAATATGTATTTTATTATTGGGACAAAAGCTTGTAACTGGTGAAAAGTGCAACGCCTTGACACTGACTTTGTACCACAGATTTATTTTGATGAGCAATATTTTGAGACATATCAGAAGGCTGACATTGGCTTCATTTTGACAGGTAAGGTTAACATCCCACCTGCTATGGCTGATGAACATTTCAAAACAATGTTAAAATAAAATCTATTACACAATTAAAACTGAATTAAAAGAACATCAGTCTCAAAGAGTGGGAGCACAGGAGATAGACAGACTAAGAATATTAAAAAATAGCTCTAAAATCTGAATTTTTTAGGGTTAGGTTTTGCAAATTTATAAATTTATATTTTTTGATGCAGTTTTCTGTTGATAGCTGTCCATAGTCTCAAGGATATGTTAGTGTAACATCATGATGTACATTCTGGAGAAATATATTTTCAGTCGTTTTTCGTCATGTCAAATATTTTAATTTTTAATTCTGTTGCTGGCCCCAAGTCTATTCAGATAATCTAATCTGATTTATCAACACCATCCATCATATTCCAAATGTGTTTGCTTACAATGTGTTTAAACTGGATTTTTGGGCTAATACAACACTGGAATTATCAGTGTTTAGTTTGCATTCATATTTGTACCACTTAGTGACAGGAACTGGGTGTTTCAGTCACTTATCCATTACACTTGACATTTTTGACTCACTAATTAACTAGCATTCATGAACTTTCAACTGCAGCAGGTGTGTGTTTGCTGAGGTTGGAGGGATTGTCTGGTGTTTAAATAATATCATAATTCTTATTTTTTTTTTTTTTTTTTAGTGCAATTTGTAGTTCATTCCATTTAAAATGTGCATAATACCTGAACCCAGATCTGCCAACATTTGTGTGAACATAGGGGATATCTATTTTGGATGGCAAAATAGCATGAGATGACTGTAATGATGGCCATCCAACCGACTGATGCAGAGAGCAGTGATGAGAGCTCAGAGTTCCCATCCGCTTCTGGATTTTTCACTGCTGGAATGAGTGAATTTCCACAGTATGGGATTAATTAAGCTTAAGCTCTCTTATCTTATCTTTTTGTATTTGCTAAGAGGTGTAGGTTGGTCAGGGTAATGCTGAGGCTGTTTTTCATATTTCCTGAGGGGGAAAAAAAAAGACATTTTGGAAATATGAGGTTTTTATCTGACAGTAATAGTGAGTAAGCTACAGGGAGGACAACTTGCACAATTTAATGAAAAATTGAATATATAATATAGAAAGATATTAAGTCAGTCTTTTTGAAAACAAGCAAACAGCATATAAAAATCTAAAAATTACTGTAAAACTGGAAGAGTATTGGACTGATAGGGGGTAACAGATAATGACACAGTCTGGGCCTGTTTTTGAGCAGAGTGGAGTTTATTACTAAGAGGCAATTGAAATGTCAAGGTCTGTGGAGTGTAAACATCAAGTTGTGGTTGGAGGCTGCACTGAGAACAGACTGGGAGTGAGTGGTGAGATGGCGGCGCTCCAGGCACCAATCTCCTACCCTTAAGGTCAATCTGACACTCTGTGGATGGGCCATGTATTTTCCCACTAGAACCGTAGCAGATAGAAAGGACACACAGGGCTGTAGCTCAGCCACCTAGTGTGGCAAAGCAAAAATGGTGGACATTTGGCTTGATAACAATAGAAAATGTCAATTAAAGTAATCAAGTCAATTTTCACTGTAGTATTCAATAAAATTATTTTACTGCGATATCTTAACAACCATAATGGATCTTATTTATGCTAGCCCACCACCTTGGTCCAGACTAGAAAAGACACAGACGTCAGTCGGATGAAAGCTAAATATCTCAACAACTATTAGATGGAAGTCTGTGAGCTCTGCTTTCTGTAAGACTAATTAAAGTCTCATCAGCCTCAGGTGCACTTTGTGTTTACTGCTAGGTAGCTATTTCAGCCTGCTAACGTTGCATCACCATGTAAGAATTGTCATTTTTAGCTTACAGACTCACAGTGTCTAGCATGTAGGCCATCACTACAAAGCAAAATAACTTCTGAAAACTTAACCCCTTAGGTCTGTAGCACCAACGAGCACAAACACAGCCTGTGAGCCTTGTAAACTGCTCAGCTCAGACGGTTTGTCAACATAAGAACCACTGCATATCACTTCACAAGAGGTGCAGCACGAGTGGACTGCATTAACCCCGCTGAGGAAATGTGTTTTCAGTCAGTATGTATTCTGATGAAACTAGAATGAGACTCCCAGCAAGACAACCAGACTTATGCAGGATGTTCAGAGATCATTTGAGGAACCGGTTCATCAGCACTCAGCTCTGTCAGTGTTCAGTTGTACCTCGCTGTTTTCAGTCTGTTTTGGCTGTGAACTTCCCTTGCTGTGTGCTGCCACCTGTGATCTCCAGTTTGCTCTCACGTAGGCTTGATTTATGTATGTAATATAAGCTTGCTTTTTATGCCTGTGCTTTTGCTTTGCATGGTTAAGTTAGTGTCTCATAATGCAGAACAACATCTTATTTAGTCCTTATTTATATCCCTCATTTCATTAATAATGTCAGACATGTTTTGCAAGCCTCTTTGTTACAAGTTTTAAAAAGTACCTGTAGTATAATGGCATCCTGCATGTTTTTTAAAGTATTTTTCTTGATTATTACTCTGCCTACTTATACATTTTTTCAATAACTTTGTAATTTTAAGCTTATATTTTCTTTTCAAAGCAACTTTGTCCATGGACTATGGATGATAAACAAATTGAGTTATCTACCGTGGTCCACAGCAAGTGCACTGTGGCTCTGGATAGTGCTCTGGTTACTACAACCATCCATAGCTTTACCACTGGGGAAAATGTGGCAAATGTTTAACCTTTTTGCTTAGATCTGAGCCTCTTGATTTAAGGACACAGAAACTATTTGGAGAAATTGGTTGGGCATTTATGAGCACCATTCTACTCGTTCTGATTCTTCAGTTTCCCACCCCAACTGGGCTGATGAAAGCAGAAAACCACCACACAACTGTGTCTCAGGAAGAGGAGGAGGAGGAGGAGGAGGAGGAGGAGGAGTATACCAAGACATCAGTGTAACATCCCACGCCAGGCAGCAAGCTGGTCAACAGAGAGAGAGGAAGAAGTGGTGACTGGTACTGTTTTCATGTAAACTCACAATATAACCCTGAGAAGTAATTCATTATTAAGTCTTGACAAATACAAAATCTTATTGGATCCACATTCAGCTCAGAGTTCCACGGGTTACTTTTGAATAGCACTACATATTAAATCCCACAAAAAGTGTTTTACTCTAAAATATGAGTTCACCGGGAATATTTCTAGTACTTCTAATACCACCAACTCATTTCTTATGTGGGCTTTAAAGTCAATAGTTAATAGGTGCGTTATTGTTTTAAATGGTACTACACTGTGTGTAGAGCGGGCACAAAATGAGCCACGCATCAATAAAACTGCCCAGATTTCTCTCCCTATTGCCATTTTTGTTTTCAAAGAACATTGGAGTGCTGACATTTCTTGGTGTATCTTATGTCTACACTGTAGGAAATTTTCCTCTTTTATTGTGGAAAATTTGTGTATAAACTTGACTTACATGCACCAGTTGTCCTAATAATGAATCATTTAGACAATCTAGCTATGTTTAACAGACCATCGCCAGAATGGAGCCCATGAGCTTCTTCTTTGTATATTTAGCTGAGAGAAAAAAGAAAAACTTTGGAGGAAACTTGTTTAATGGGCCAGTTCACTCAAATAATGAAAAAAAAATCTCACATATGTTTAGTTGTATCAAGTGGTTTAATTCATCTGTGTTTTGTCGTATGATTTGTTTGGAAACAATGGAAGCAGAAATCTCAGAGACCAACATTTCAATACATGGACAAAACTGTCTTTATGGCTACTTACCACCGGAAATAAGTGAGAAAATATGTTCTTTGTTCTTTTGTCTGTCATTTTAGTAAACTAACCCTTTTCATCAACAAATCAAATGAAAACAACAAAATCAACAACGAAGGAATCCTACTAACAAGAGCTACGTGTGAATCAAAACCAGACTTAACTTCTTCCTGTGTGCCACAGAGCTCCATTGTGATCCAAAAACTATTAAAAACACATCAGTGAGCCAAACTGTTGCCGTGGATCACATGTAGCCATTACCATGAACACACACAGTGTAGTTTATTCTGGCTCAGAACCACACACACACACCATTCTGCTGCCCCAGATACTCACCTGAGTATTCCAATTGGACTATATTCAGCTTCAGGCTTCTCGGTTGCATCAGGTCTGCACAGGAGCTGTCAAAGCAATACCAACATGAGCATTACAGGTGGAAATGGGACAAATGCCATTTGAACTGAGGAGAGTTCAGCTTTCATCGAGTATTTTAAGAGGCCACAGTCTGGGTCACCCAACACAGGAAATATTAAAACCATGCTCAGAGAAGGAAAAGAGGGAGACAAAAACCTTTGGTCGGGCAGCGTCACAGAGAGCAGCAGAACTTCACATACAGAATCTAAATATCAGTCCAAAGGTTCCGTTGCCAGCCATACCACCTTGGATACTTCCAGATGCCACAGTAGACCTGACACTATTGGAGATAGAAAGGTCAGTTTGAGTGCACATGATGTGCAAGCATCAGACAGTTATAGACAGTTATCATGGGTATGTTCAGGAGTACATGAATGCATCGAAATGTTCAACTGCTACAATAGTGGTGACATTTATTGTTTCAGCATTGCAAATCAAAGCAGGGAAAAGATTTAGTGAGAAAGTGTCAGTATACGTTTGCCATAATGTTAGCCATACAGTGGCTAAAAGAAACAAGACAGTTAGAGCAACTACAAATCAGATTCAAGCTCATCGTTTGCCACTTCACCAAACAGCCATTATAACAGCAGACGAGACAGTTCAACTGAAACACAACAGGCATTGTTTAGAACTCAAATGACGGGCACGATAGTGTTCTTTCAATGGATACCAGCACATTTAGGAGTTAAAAGAAATGAGGACGCAGATAAGACCACAAAAATGGTGGCAGTGGAAAAGTGCATTGAATGTCAGTGAATATTAGGGACACAGAAGTTAAGGGCATTATTAAACAAAAACTGAAAGAAAATGGCAAAAAAAAAGGGAGGAAGAGAGAAAAGGAAGGTGGAAAGAAATTAGAAATTGGATGGACAACAAAAACCAGGAGAGATTACACTATAATATTAAGACTCAGATTTGTGCACAATTTACTTAACAAGACATTGCTTATAATAGGAAAGCATAATGCAGGAAAATGTGATTACTGTGGAGAAGATAAAACAGAACATGTCATTTTGTTTTTCCTGTCAAGTCTAACTATACAGCAACGGAACGTTAAGTAAAAATGCAATTCCTACTTTCATTTTGTAAAAAAATATAGCTTACCGTAAGGCACTGCAAAACAGCAAACACATTTATGATAATAAATCATTCATGGAATTATCATATTGTTTAAGATTTACATTTTCTGTTCTTACGCATGGCAACATTAACAAATTGTTTTTGGCAATGGCACTGCCTAAAAACCATGAACCTTCAGAAGAGTGTCATGCAGATAGAGGCATTGACTAAACTGCCCAAAAGTGAAAAAGAGCACATCTTATTGGTTGATGTCAAGCAGGTGTTTAAGCAGGTGTTTAAGCAACCCCACAGTCTGTGTCTCCTCTGTGGACTGTTGTTTGGCATCTTAAATTCTGATTTCTGTTTGGTGGATTTGGTTGGAACAGTAGCAGGCAACACGCACACACCATCAGTTATTCACATGTCATGATACTGGCAAAAACTGGGAAATGGGGTAAATAAAAATCATTTTGGGAAAGTGAAATTTTTTAATTTAATGTGCAGACTGTTGCTCTGTATTTGAGCAATTAATATATAGCTAACGGATAGCAATATCAACTCAGTATCTACACCGTTCACCCCCTTTCAAAATTGCAAAAAATATGTCTGAGTGATTCTGATGGCACTGGATTGAGCAGTCAGTTCTCATGTGCAGTCAGAAAAGGATTTCAAATATCCATAAACCTCTGCAGATCCCAGACTTTTTTTTTCTTTGAATTTTAATGCCACCCTGTGAAAATATATCCTCACTCCAAATCACTCAGAATGAAGAACATGGGTAAACAGCCACAGCTGCACAGAGGTCTGAGTTATCAGTGTGGATTTCACTTATCACCACATCCAATGGAAATGTATTTTCCAACTGAAGAGATACTGTCAAAGTCACATTCAGTGTCAGATTATTGCCACATGGAAACATATTGTTCATCAGGTTAAAGCAGGTTAGCCAACATTTTGGGCCAGTGTTGCCCTCTTATGAAATATCTGCAGTGTTTTGTTTGTAGATTTTCATACAATTACTGGACTATATATCATAATTACCACTGCATCTGCGACTTTTCCACTCTGCCCACAGTTCAGTTCGATGAGAAACATCAAATGTTTAGCATTATATCGGTTTATATGAGGATTAGATTAACTGAGAAGAGTGTTGAATATCAGTACAAAATACTGAAATGTCTAAAAATATCAAAACCTAGACAGGATGACCACCCCCACCTTCCTTTTCGTAGAATCAGACGGGTCCAGTATTAAGATATGGCACAAAGCACAGTACAAAATATCAAGAACTCACTTTTTATGGAGAAAAAAAAGTTTTAATTTACCAGGTTTCATTTTTTTTCTCATCTTTTTTGTTTTCTTCCTTAAAGTACAATACTCTTTACTATTGTTTGTTGAATGTGCTGTCCATTATATAGATTATATAGATTATATATTCTTGACCTCTTCTGCTATGCTGGTTTTACTTCTGTTCATGTTGTATGTTGTTCATAACAACATACAATTAAAAATGTGCAACCATTGCAAACCATAAGATATTGTTTAGCTCAAGTTAATCTTACACCTAAGTAGTTTCTTAAAAAGTACTGCCCTCACTTTTATACATTTAAATATTTCTATAAATCCAAAGTACAGTTGTTAAAATTTAATGCGGCCCTAATGGTCTCTACATACATATTTTTCAAAAGCCGTGCACGCCATCTAGTGGACAAACACAAGAATGCACTTGTGTTTGAACATTCAATAATCCGTCATGGCACTACGCGCCTCAGCACCCGCTGACCCCGCTCTGTCATTTTACGTGGCCAACCACTTTGTGGATGTGTTGCCGTCGTTCCCGATCGCTTCCACTTTGTTATGACACTGACAGCTGACTGTGGAATATTTAGTAGCGAGGACATTTCACGACTGGACTTGTTGCACAGGTGGCATCATATCACATGCGTAGGTGCTTGATTTTATACACCTGTGGCCATGGAAGTGATTGGAACACCTGAATTCAATTATTTGGATGGGTGAGTGAATACTTTTGGCAATATAGAGTACTTACGTTTGATATATGAGATTTTAGAGGACTTTTATTTTGAAATGCTATATCAGAATTTACTGTTACTGTTTGGTTTTCGGTGACGATTCCGTTAATATTAAGTCTATTAATATTAAAATTATTACATTCGGATTAAAACCATTAGATTTATTTGATCTTTTTGCTGTACTTAAACTTATACTCATACCACTTTATACTTTTAGTTCACTAAGATTAAGAGCTAAATATGGGGCTTTTTACTCCGCTACCTTTATATGACAGCTGTAGTTACTTTACAAATTAAGATGTTAAATTATATACTTTTACTTGCAGGACTTCATCTTGTAATGGAGTATTTTTACAGTGTGTAACTGTTACTTTTGCCAAAGTGCACAACAGTCTTCCACCCGTGGAATAAATAAAAAAAGCTCATGCATGAAAAAGAGGAACAGGAAAGCAAAGTTGCACCTATTCGGACATTTTAGTTTACGAACAACTGGAAGTTGGTGCGTCGCTGTTTTTATCCCCTCAGTTTTCAACAAGAAGGAACCAAACACGTCTGCCCTATGGGTATCGGAGCTCCGGGAGCTCTGCAGCTGTATGAAGATGCTACAGTTGTGGAACAACGGCCAGCAGCTGTGTGAGGAAGGAAGCCGGACTGACCAACATCGTGTTCTTAAGTTTCACCTGCTGCCTCAGCCAGTTGAATTCTGTTACTTTGTCTCTGCTGTGCTCTATTGACGCTAGTGAGCATGCGCAGCTCTGATAGCGCTTATGCGACACAGCCTGTTTTTGCTGCAAAGCTCTTCCTGTCTGTGGAGGTGGCAGACTTGCATTTGTCTATGAAGAGCCAATGTTTATAATTTCATATCTGACGCTTTATTTTGTTGGTGCAAGAATCCTTCAAATCCAAGTTTGCCATAAAAAGAATTTTGTCCTTTGATTTGCATTATTGCCAGCAGTGGCCTAATGTGACCAAAGAATTTAAAGGAATGACAATGCTATGCTTCCAATTCTGTGGCAACAGTTTGGTGAAGGTCCTTTTCTATTCCAGCATGACTGTGTCCCAGTGCACAAAGCAAAGTCCATAAAGACATGGCTGGATGAGTTTGGTGTGGAAGAACTTGACTGGCCCACACAGAACCCTGACCTCAACCCCATCCAACACCTTTGGGACAAACTGGAATAGAGACTGTGAGCCAGTCCTTTTCATAAAATATCAGTGCCTCAGTGCTCTACTGCATGAATGGGCAAAAATGCCCACAGAAACACTTCAACATGTTGTGGAAAGCCTTCCCAGAAGAGTGGAAGCTGTTGTAGCTGCAAAGCTGTCTTTGTATTTAGAATGCAATGTCATTATAAACCTCTGTTGGTGGAATGGGCAGGTGGCCCATTACTTTTGTCCATATTTTTTACATGAGTTCGCACATCTGCCTAAACTACCTTGTTATAAATCGTTTTTTCAGAGATTATATACTGTTTCAATGCACTGTATGTGTTAGAGTGGTGAAGATTTGCTTTATCATCCTGTGGAATGTCCTGATGGTGGATGTTTGTGGATGTAATTCTAAGTGAAACCTTATTACATCAGCAGGATAGCAGGGGCGAGTTCCCTTCATGTAATACATGTAGTCTTCAAGTCTTTACAACATCAGTTAATACAGCATGTTGGTCTTTTGAAATCTTTGCCATATATTTTGTCTCTTTCTTTGCGTGCATGAAGTTTTGTGTTTCAGCACTCTCACATAGTAATCATGCTTTGCTTGACTAAAAAGAAACATAATTTAACGCTCACCGTAGTGGATTACCTTAACCAAATAATTGTGGAGAATTAAACCAGTAGCTGTCTATAAGGTACCACTCAGAAAAGAAACATTTAGACCTAATATGTAACATTTCTGCATTAAAATGACTAACAACGATAAGATCCTTTTTATATCCTTTGTTTAGTTGTCCATCTGATCCCAAATGTTTCCAGGACTGCTCAAACTCAGAAAGAGCTGTAATTTTATTCAAGCTAGCGGTGCATTCAATTTCACTTGATTGCCTGTCAGTGTAACTGCTGGGAGAGAGTCAAGAGAGTGACGTGAATAAAACTTTAAAGCATTACCTCGTATATGAACAATTCTGGCTGAATCACGTCACATAGATTTTCATCTGCAGTGGTTGTTGTTTAACAATCAACACAACAACTCCCATGATCCCACGCAACCTACATCTTTTGCAGAGAGTCCAGTGTTTTAGCATTGAAATGTACTGATCTGACATGAATTGACTTCTTTTAACTTAAGAACCTTTAATCCACGTGTATGAAACTTGCTTTATGAAAAAAAAAAACAAAATAAAAACCCTGCCTCAGCAACTACAGTACACGTGAAAGTGATTGAGACAAAAGAGATTTTTATTATAATAGAGGATATAAAATAAATATACATGACTTTTTTTTTCTCATTTAACAGTCATTTGTACAGTGAAATTTGGACAAGTTTGCTAAAAGCAGCTAAATAAATGTTATTTTCTTTTTTTCTGATTTTCCTGCGCTGAGCTATTGCTGCCTTCTCTGTAAATGCTATGAAAAGACAATACATTTAGGCCATATGTATATTTTAAACATGTTAAGAATCAGGCTCACATGCAAGCGCACGCGCGCTCACACACACACACACACACACACACACACAAAGAATGTAGAAGAGTGGACAGATGCCCCAACCTGCAAGGCATCCTGCTGATGCAGCTCACAGAGAGCTTCAGGGAGTTAAGATATGCAGATCTATTAAAAAATGTCCTTTAACAAGATTTATAACATTAAAATTTTTCTTCAATAGGGAACCACTTGGTAAAAGATACTCTTGATGGGAGAGAGGGTTATCATAACTACGTTCTGAGATGGCGTGTTATTGGAGCGGCACAATGGGCACTGAAGGCAATGCAGAGATTCTGACTTGCAGATGGAGCATCTGTCTGTCTGTCTGTCTGTCTGTACAAACTCTGGAGAGAGGGCGACAACAAGTGCTTACATTCTCCATTGGAAAATAACAGGCACATGCAATACTATCAAAAAGAAGGAAATGAGTTAGGAGAGCGCGGCCTAGAGGTGCACTAGATTTCATATATGCGTGTACTAACGTGTGTCCGTCCATATCTACACACACAAAGGAGCATCATCTTCTGTATAGCTTTGATAGTACTGCCAGGACTTTAGTGTCTAAAGCAAGACATTTAAAAAAAAAATTTTATTTACCACTAAATATTTGAGCAACAACAGTGCATTAAAAGACATTTATTATATCAATATCTCAATGAGAAATTCTTAAAATGTGTTCTTATGTACAGCATTTCAAAACATACTTAGAACTGCGCTTCAGTGATGTGTGAGAACAATATATGTTAGAAGAGAAAACAAGAGCGAATACTCATTCGGGATTGTTTGCAGTTTGTAGACGTGAAACACAATGAATTGAAATAATATATATATGTTCAGCTGCTATCTTCCACATTGTGTCAACAAAATGCTACAAAAAAAAACTCGAAAAACGAGCACACAGACACAAAGAGCTAACAGAGGAGGTGTGAAGATACAAACAAGACAAAACAATATTTTTCAAAAGTTCCTAAACAAATTCCCGTGCCATCTTTAGAAGATGAACGACAACAAAAAGGCACCATCCACACAAACAAAAATGTGGATTATCAGCATTCCTGTAAAGACAGTGACACTGTGGAATACCTGCGCGACAAAGTCCAAACCAACCATGAGAAGCCGGCGAGTGATCCCGACCAACGGCATCACCTTCATTTTATTGTACACTGAGGTGGCTTTAACACATTCAGTAACTAGACATGATTTCATGTGAGCATATAGAGAAGAAATGACTCTAAAATAACAAATACTAGTGATGCCTGCTTTGTCTGACAGAGGTCCCTTTCTATAGCTACTATAGTTAAGGCAGAGGAAAGTTCAGAGAATGGGTATTATTCATAGATGTATGGAAATAATAAATATGATTGTATACTATCCATATATATGCATTTCTTTACAATAGGTCATTTCAAAATGCTGTGGAAAAAGGACAAATGAGTGCTGTCTTAGACTACTCAGTATTACACAAGGAATGAATACACATTACCCATCAAAATATAATAAAAGCTGTCAACTGCAAAACCTAAGCAACCTAAGTAAGTTTAGTCTAGGATTTTTTTTTCTTTCTTTCTTTCTTTTTGTTTTTTTTTGTTTTGTTTTGTTTTTTTGCATAGGAGTTGTTTGACAGTAATTTATTTCCCACTGGAGCTTTGCGCTCAATAATACTTGGGACACCTCGCTTGTGTGGAGAGGGAGAAATTTACAACAAAGTGTTTGAACGTTACCTCTCTGCTACTCAGTTTGACTTCAGATAAACACACTAAAAGGGGGAGAAAACCTTTGAATAGCTGCTGGTTTTGATCCCCATCACACAAAACTGAACAGACTGTGTCTCCCTGGATCTGCCTGCCGGACTGTCACAACATAAGAGATGGACCAAAACAGACACTATGAGGACACGCCATCGTTTCCACAATGCTTTACATGTTCATTTTGGGTGGAAATTCATCACCTGAACTGTCTGTCTTTATAGCTGCACTAATCAATATCTTTAATAAACAATTAATCAAACTACGTGTAATGTAAAAGGGGTCACTTCCAGTGATTAAGCCACAGAGAATTATCACCCAACACTGCAGTTCCCCCCACGCCTGCTGTGCATTTTAGCTTCTTTTGGTGCATTTGATTTGGTTTTCAAGCCCAGCAGACAAAGTTAACAGCTAGACGTTGTACATAATGGAATATCGTGCAGCTCGAACACCACGAATTAAACTCAGAAGCTGGAAAACAAAACAGAACTTAAAGGAGATGAATATTGGACCGACTCCCAATTAATTCTAATGTTGTTCCAACATTTGCTCATACATTAGCCATATCAACTTTATAGAGAGTTGAAATGAAACCAAAACTTTTGGGTTCTGTTCTGTGAGAAAACAAATTTTTGCAAATAATACGACTGGCTAAAATCCAGTTTAAAGACATAACCTCATAAATATGTATGGTTCACTCCATTACGTCTAATAGTTTATCTTGCTATATTGTTTGTGTAATATTTCTGTTGTTGTTGCAGATTTTAACAAACTAGCTTGTGAGAAAAAGCCTTAGCTTATAGATAGTCGAGATAATTTGTAAATATGATGTTACAACTGAGCACTGGTGGATATTTTTGATAAAAGAAATCCAGTGCTTCTGCCATACTGGTACTTACATTTTCATTGATCTTTTTTTTGGCTAAGGATGCTCGTTTGTCTAAAATATGAACAGCAAAGGCCAGATACTGACTTTAACAACTTTATGACCTCAGCTTTCTATAAGGTGTCAATGTTGTATTTTTATGTATAAATTTTTTCCTGCAGAACTCAAGTAGCCAAAAATCAATGAATGCATCTTTAAATCTGTGGAAAATATCCAATCTGTTTGTAAAACTTTTTTTTTTCATTTTCTGCACTTAAACCTTTTTTCCCCAAAAAACCAAAATGCAATAGAATTTTGGAATGAAACTCTTTCTAGATTATATTCTCATCAATATAATTTAGAAAGTTAATCTACGCTTGCTAAAAATACCTCCAATTGCAAGTTTTGTTCTTTCTTTTAAAAAAACAGGAATGACATAAAAACATTTTGCACAACCGACAGTTTGGGTGGAAGTGACCCCAAACCTGTAACATAAGCTCTGATCCACCTGGCTGTTGTAGAGTGAGAGCCAGTGTGGATCAGCAGGGTACACTCAGGAGTCACTCAAGAGATTTTTGCAGAAAGACTCTCTTATTAGAACTGAGATACATCTTAGTCTCAACGCAGGGACCAAAAGCCTTAAAGAGATACTTCTGAGCAGTGAGATGCATATAGTATAATCAGTACTGTCTTACTGAGTGTAAAGCATTGGTGAAACATGACAAGAATTATGGGCACAATAATAATATCAGTTTTACACTAAAACATCCATGTCTTGCATGTTCTGGTGCAAAACGCTTCAACTCTTGCAACAACATGCGCTATATCCACAATGGACAGAGGTTCAGTTCTCTTTTCAGCCACAAGGTGTCAGTGTTTCCTAATCCCACTGCAGGTCACACATCTACCAAATACGACTCTCTCTCTCTCTCTCTCTCTCTCTCTCCTCCCCAGTCCTGCTGTGTCTGTGCCTGTACTGGAGCAAACGCACTTACAGCTACAGTCAAGTCATCGGGTGCATTCTTTAATACAACCTGCACAATGGCCGGTCATGTGACTGGACAGGACCAGTGAGGACGGAGCAAGCTGCGTGGGAGCAAAAAGGGTGATTTGAAGATTTGTTTGAAGTGGGGGCATTTTTTGTAGTATTTTCAGTAACGGATGAAGTCTGAATAATAGTCATAATAAGTAAAAATAAAAATGCTCTTTAGAATAAAAGTCTTGCATGAAAAATTGATATTTTGAAGTAAATCCACTTTAAGTATGAGACATAGTACTGTACATTAGCCCATTTCATAGTGTTACAGTTAGTTATGTTGTTGGATATCATTATTATCGATGTATTAATATGCATGTAGCTCTTTGCTGTTACAACAGCGTGAGGAGCAGCTACATTAAACTACTTTATATACTCTCAGGAAGTTCAACCTCTTAGAGTGCAAAATAATTATGGCTATAACTAGGTCTTGAAAACCTTGATAGAGGCTTAGTTAAACAATTAAAGAAACCTGTTAGTTCAGTAAGAGTATCTAAAATTGTTTTTATTACAAAAGGAACTGACTGTATCTTGATAAAACAAAGTGTAAGTTAAGTCAACACACCAGAAATATAACACCTTATTTTTAGAAGACACTTGCGACAAACGCATCTGCACTGAAAACAGGCTGATATATTATTAATGCATTTAAGGATTTTGTTTTATCACATTGTCTAAAGAAAAACATGTCAAAAAATAATTCTTAAAGTGACTTAATCTCAATAAAAGTGGTGGAATAAAATTTCCATCTGAAATGTAGTGGAACATAAGTATTGAGTAGCACTGAATGAAAATACTGCAAAAATTATTTTGGACTTAACTAACTTTACCTGGTTTACCCTTTTGCTGATGAGAAGGCTGTCATGTCTATACAGTAAACATGAAGCTACAGCCAGCAGCTGGTTAGCTTAGCTTAACACATCTACAGGCACGTTTTTATGCTAATTTAAGATAATCAGCTTTAGCTTTAAATTTAGCACAAATCAGCCTGCTCAAGAAAAGTGAATAAACATATCTCACAAAATGTCATGCTGCTCCTTCAAGGGTAGAACTTTAGGAAATATATTCAGTTACATCCCACCACTGATGATCTTTAAAGGGTCAATTTTGACATGGATAGATTAGTTCCAAAATAAATCAGCATACAGGTGTCTGCACAGATGATTATAGTGTACCCCACATATGACCTGACAGAAAAGGACAAATAGAAATGAATGATTGTTGGAGAGGCACTGGGGATTTACATCATTACTTTGTTTGATTATTGTTGCTCCTGCCTCCTTGGCACGTATTAAGAATGCACCTACTGTCTTTGAACGTGTCTCCACCAAACGTCTGCTCAGTACTTGGCTAGAGTGTCGCAGTGGAAGAGGAAGAGCATTCAAACACCGAAACTCACCCCTCGTTTGTTCCAGCTCTATGCAGATCGGTTCAGCGATCAGTGCAGTTCTAGTGAGTAGAAGGATTAACAAACGTGCATAAAACATACCACACACACACACACACACACACACACAGGGCAACAGTGATAACATTAAAACCTTAAAAAAAAACAACAAAAAAACACAATCTGACATCAGGCAGTAACAGTCTCAAGAAGCACACTGTTTTTTCTTTTTTTTGGGAGGGGGAGGGGGCGTACCGTTAGCTGCCCTGCACGTTTATGTGCACATTTGTGTTCAGAAACCTTGAAAGTCTTGAGGGTCTGCGATAAGATGGGTGTCAGAGCAAAGTGTCCACCGGCAGCTCCAGGAAAGAAGAAGAAGAAGAAAACACTCCAGAGCTGTTGGTCACAAACGAGAGGCGTCCAACATCACAAAAACGTCATCAGAGAAAACGAAGCTCTGCTGCCAAATGTTCCTCATTTCTACAGGTAGTGAAGTGAATCACAATATACAGAACTTAGAGCTGTAAAAAGACAACTACTTCTCTTACTTTCCAAATCCAAATCTAGATAAAGAGAGGTGTGAATATAGAAACCCTATAAGAAGAATATTAAGTTGAATTGCGCATTTGATATCTCCCTGCAACTGAATCAGCTATAGAGCTGATTATTTTTTTCTGTGTAGAAACATGTGACTGTCTTTTTTTTGTTTTTTTTAACCTCAAACTCTTCTTTGCTTTTGATTATCCAAGGTAATATTACATTAGAGATGACAGTAAAGGGCTTTTCCTCTTGTGTTTCCTTTCATCCGATCGCTTCCATATATAAACAATATTTACAATGACATCAACTATCAAGGTAAACTTGAAAACTTTAGCAAATAAGCGAGAGACAAAAATCAAATAGAAAAAGGTGCTATATAATATACAGATATGAACACAGCTGCGTTTCTTCCTTTCGAGGAACATTGTGTTTGTAAGTGCCATGGTTCTGAGCTTGTATGTGACGCCTTCACATCGATTTTACATTATTTTCAGTTGCCTTAAAAATGATTCACTAGCCCAAAGAGGCAGAACTTCTTCTTAGATTTTCCTTTTTTTTTTCTTTTTTTTTTTTTTGGTTCCTATGTTTGTCACGTTCCAAGGTGAGGGAGGGTTGAAAAGGAAGATGGTTGATTTGGAATGATGTATTGCACAGAGGGAGAGAGGTCTGACCAGGAGCAACGCCTTGGCTGGAGCCGAGATTGTACGGTGACGTCTGGTTCAAGGAGGAGGAGCTCATTCCTCTGCTGGTTCAGGAGTTACGGGGAGCCTCAGTAACGGTGGGTCTGGTGGGAGTACTGTGAGCTCTGCTGGGATGACGACGAGTATCCCATGGTGCTCTGGGGTTGAGTGGAACCTTGGACGTTGCTTTGGTAACCAAGGCGGGGGCCGGAGTGCTGACGGGAAGACAGAGGGGGAGGTGGAAAGAAAACACAGCAGTGAGCGGCTCCATGATGCAGCTGAGATGTTATTACCTAACAAGGAAACTCTGACTGCAGGTGTGCAGAAACATCATGTGATTAAGAAATGACTGACCAATCACAGAATCTATTCATGAACTTGTTTGTTAATCTCTGATTAAAGAACACGTGGGTTTATGGGGAGTCAGCACGGCTCGCTTGGTAACATGGTGAGAACAAGACTTCACGAGGTCAATACTCCCACAGGACAGACCCAGAAATAGTTACAGCATGTAACTCTCCATGCACTTGTGTTTGTACATGTTCATCATTTACTTCATATAAAGACAGATGACATGAGAGCTCCCCAAAAACTGGATCGCCCCCGATTACTGACTGCCAGTATAGGTCATAAATCCAAACCCCTCCAAGTTGGTACATATTATTATATCCATCCATCCATTTTCTATAGCGCTTATCCGTCAGGGTCGCGGGGGGGCTGGAGCCTATCCCAGCTGACTACGGGCGAGAGGCGGGGTTCACCCTGGACTGGTCGCCAGTCAATCGCAGGGCCAACACACAAAGACAGACACCCACACACTCTCACATCTAGGGGCAATGTAGAGTAGACAATTAACCTAATGTGCATGTTTTTGGTATTGTGGGAGGAAGCCGGAGTACCTGGAGAAAACCCACGCAGGCACAGGGACCTGGAACCCTCTTGCTATGAGGCGACAGTGCTAACCACTGCACCACCGTGCACAAACAAATTTTTCTTCAAGAGTGTTTCTGTCATTTTAGGTAGTTGTTATCATACAGATGCATGTTGAAGTGTTCATTTCTCTGATAAGTCTGGTGATAAAAAGGAAGTGAGAAGTCATGGCTGACAGCTGAGTGCCGCTGGAGACTCTGGCTTCAAGGGAAATCAGCAGTGCAAAAAGGCAGAGCTCATACCTTGGAAGTGGAGAAGCATTGCCCATCTTTATGGATTTCAATTGCACAGAAACAAAAGGGATACAGCAGTTTACCGCTTATATATATATATATATATATATATATATATATATATATATATATATTCAGCGGAAAGACGTAAGAGTGGTATCGATCTTTATTTCCCAATTTGTCAAACTATTCCTTTAAATGGAGTGGTAGTAAGTAACTGAGTATATTTACTAAAGTACAGTACTTACTTACTTAAATACTTATATTTGTACTTCTTTCTAAGGATGTGCACTCTTTGGTTTCCCAAACAAAAAATGATACTAATGAGTTGCACTATGGAGAAATGTAACTTGAACCACAGAAGAAACAAAACGCCAGTTTTTCTCTGGCTCTGCTCATTCAAAATTCTTGTTACCCTTAACTTTACAGAAGGGAAACACTTGAGGAACCATGAGATTACTCATTTAATGCATAAAACATGTTCATCAGCAAAGAGAAAGAAAATGAAAAGCGAGAAGGATGGATATCCAAACTCATTACTGCAATCAGTGGAGTCACAAGAATCAAGAAGCTGGCTGTGAGGACCAGGGGACCTCAGCTGAACTAGTTTCATGTGTACAATACTCAGTCCAGGTCACATGTGCAACATTGTATCATTAGAGAGTGAGAGAGTTGGGAGAGTGGAGCATGATAGGACAGCCTGCAGAGTCTGGATCAGTGAGGGGAGAAGTAGGACGCTGACAGTGACGGTGCTGTCAGACAGCTAGCCACCATCCTGCTATGTCAGCCCACTCCACTGGTTTATTTATACATCTGCTGAGGCCTGACAGCTACCAGCTGTCTCAGCCACTGCTATATATATCTATATACATGATATGCCTATATGTACGCCTGATGGTGCCGCCCTCTTGTAGAGTTATCAAAAGCACCAGTACTTTTTTTGATATTGCAGGTTTTAAAAACGATACAATATAATAACAAACTAAGAAATAAGAAAAAACAGATCTCCAATCAGATTTTCAACCGGAGGCTGTCTGGAGTTTTTCCCATACCAGCAACATGTGCAGGTTGTTAATGAAAAAAAAAAAATGCAGCCAGCTCCTTTTATTTATACTGCTATTCTATTAAAGGTTCAAATTCTGGCGGTACTAGTGACGACACACACTCAGAGGCAGGAGAGGTCATAATAGTCACCTCTATCCTGCCATTACTTCCCACTCTCGCCACCACTCAGAAATGTCCATCTCTCTGGCCCTGAGATAAGATTCAAGCCAAATATAACAAATGCCAGAGCAGGAAGCCAAAGCTTGCAAGCAAGACAGCGATTTGCTATCAGTTCCGTCAGATGGACAATGTGAACAGTGTAGTCTTTATCAGTCAGCCAGCAGTTAGCTATTGTTGTCTATATGCCAAACACACACGTTATGCACACAGAGATTACATTGCTGACATTTCCCAACATTTGTCCGCATTTAAAGAATTGTTCACCAAATGTAGTTTCTTCATATTTTTTGTTTTCTGTCGTGCAAAAAAAAAAAAGCTGAGAATAAAACTTTCTGTGTGACACGGACTGGCAGGCTACAACACAGTTGATGATTCTAGTCAGTGAGTTTAGGTGATGCCACGGTGGTGCAGTTGTTAGCGCCGTCGCCTCACAGCAAGAGGGTTCCGGGGTGTACTCCGCTTCTCGCCTCCAGCTCCCCTGTGACCCTTACGGATAAGCGCTTTTGAAAATTGATGGATATTTTATGATTGATTAATCAAATATGTTTAGTTCCATAATCTGTAAGAAATTGCTGTGCACAACGTCCCAGAGAACTGCTTACATGGAAGGAAAAATTGCCTCCAACTTTGAACCTATGGATTTAAGACTTTATAAAGATCGTTTCTACAACAGGGTGTGCTCACACACTGTATGGCATATGGCAACCACTTTTACCTTATACAGCACTACTGACCCCATATTATATAGTTTATTTATTTATTTGAACAGTTGAAATTTCTTTTTCCTTCTCTTTTTTATGTTTTTCTGACTACTCATTGCTTCATTTTATCATTTACTGTATCTTTTAATGTGTTTTTCTGTGTGTTCTTTATCAATGGTTTCTGTCACTTTGAGTTTGTACATTATTTATGAGAAATGATTCTGTTTGCTTACCAAATGTTATAACAGCGACGGGGCTCTGTTGGAGCATAAACATGGTATATTGTATTGTGTTTATCCAAATGTACCTGTGGTTTACCGCATTTTGTGTTCATCCAAAACCCAAAGACATTAATATACAACATAGAACAGTAGAAAATTTAATTAATAAACTAATCATTTCAGCAGTGAAATGACTGTAGTTAGATTATAAATGGTTCTGTGTGCTGCTATGAGTGTAAAAGTGTTCACACTCATACTGAGTGAATAATGTGGGACTATTGGCCCTTATTGTACATAGCTACTTCAAAATATATTAAATATAATTATAATTATAATTTTATATATAAATTTTATAAATAAGGAGACTGTCAGATCAGTCAAATGGTATGTCATCACAGTGATGCAAAAATCCTTACTAATGTCCTGGTTGCATGACATGACACAGCAGTAACCTCACAGGTGCATTAATGAATGCTGCAATTCACTCAGAAGAAGTCCTCCTGTTGTGCCTGCTGGTTCACTGTTACTGGGATACTTAATGAAACTAAGCCGCTCTTATTGTTATTGTGTCCAAATGTACATTCCTCTCCGCCACAAGTCAAAACACATGCAGTGCGACCAGTCCACTAAAGACATGAGGTGGCAAATACTGCATGATGAAGGGACACTTCACAAGCTGGTGGCTACTGTTAGCTGTGTAACCCAATCAGCATTAGCTAGATGACAAAAGAAATGCTGATACTGGAGTCCACTGGTTAGATATTTAGTTTGTCTAGTCATTTGTGTGCACATGCTTCCTGTATGTATGCCTTCTCACTGCATTTACTCGTATGCTGCACTTAGCTTTAAGGGAGGAATAAAAATATATGAGGCTTTAGATACACACACAATACTTGTTAGGAGATACATTCATTGCTGGTTTTGGTGCTTTCATGGGGTTTGTTAGGAGGCAAAATAAAGAATATCAGCAGCCAACCACTAGAATTTCTAGAGCAGAAACTTCAAATGCCACTAACCTGGTACTCTGACTGCAGCACCCCGGTGCCTGAGGAGGCCCCAGAGGGCCCGATCCGAGGTTTCTTGTTGGGAGGGCCCTGGTCCTGGCCGTGTTGTAAACCCCCGCCGGCAGTGCCCCCCGTGGCTCCGGCAGTGCCGTTGGTCTGGGCTGAGCTCTGCTGGGAGGGGGCCTGCTGAGCTGTTGTCTGCTGCTGGTTCTGGGCCTGAGTTTGGCCTGTCGTCTGCTGGTGCTGCTGGGTCTGGTTCTGCAGACGGACACACATACATGACTGATAAAACAGAAACGCTTAGCGGTGGTTAAGTGGCTGTAGGAAGTGGTGGGAACGGTATTCTGACTAGAAAACCAAAAACTGTGTAAAATCATTTAGGTTACTTGTAAGAGTCGTTTTGTTGTACTCTTTTCATCTGCAGGCTATTCTTTCCTGCTTCTTTGACCCGCTTTCCCATTGAGACACAATCTAACTTGGCAAAAAAGCATTACTTCAAAGAAACACCACAGTAAAGAGAAACATAAGAACATGAGAAATGGCTGAACACTTGATAAGACAAAGAAACATTGTCTCATAACTCAGTTCAAAGTGAGCTGTGTATTTAGATGATAATGACTTTGTGTGTCATGTGTCCAAACATGTTTTTTAAGAATCTGCGCCACTCACTCAGCCTTTTAAGCTTCCCATGTGACTGAGTTCTGAGAGGACAACAGACATCTGAGGTACCACTGAGCCGGTATGTGCCTCTAATAGTAAACTTAATGTCACCTTATTGCACTAATGATTTTTGATTATAACAAACAAGCAAACAAGTCATTTAAGTGACTTCTGAATGGTATAAAACATCTTGGAATAACTGTGGATAATGACCTTAAAAATTTAGACAAACTTAATTAGAAATGAAGATGATCTACGTAGGCGGGTGCCCATGACTCCAACTGGCAGAGTTAACTGTGTGTTAACCGCTAATGTGATGCAGGAGCTTGTTGGTGCTCAGTTTTCATTCAGATTGCACAACAGCAATCTGCTTTTTAAAACCATGCAGCTAGTATGTACTGGCTTTGGTAACAGCCTTTTTCCAGCACTTCACTTCTCTTGTAATGCAATGCTGAGATGTTATGAACCCAACAGTGGTGGAAGAAGAATTCAAATCCTTTGGCTGAATGAAAGTACAGCTATGTAAAAATACTCCATACAAATACAAGCCCTGTACTGTTATTAATACTGTTGCATCAATGTGCAGGTAGCATTTGACTGTTGTAGCTCCTGCAGGTGGAGCTAGTTTGAACTACTCTATATACAGTTGGCAATTGGGGGTCAGGTCCCTCTAAAACATCACAAAATAAATCCAAGAGGTCGTGAGAGGATTCAAAGGCGAGGTGAAAATAGGGAATTTTTTTCTGTATTTTCTTCTATACACATTTGTTTAACTGTTATTCTAAAGAACATATGTGAGAGATTTGGAGGGAAAATGTAGACATCTGAGACACGACAAGAAGTTAAAACTCTTATGTCTTTTATGCGAAACAGTAATCTCAACTGTAATTGGTACAACATTTCCAATGAAAGATGCTGATGTAGAAATATAAAATAGAATAAAATGGAAAGCAGACAGCATGTCCAGTGTGTCCCTGCCTCTGGCAAAGTCACAGCTTAAGGTAGTGTTTTCTTACATTATAAAACTAGATGAACGTACAGGGAGGAGACTCTAATGGACAGCCCACTTCAGACGTACTCTAATCTTTGTTTAATATGTAACAAAACCTGCTCTTTTATGGGTGGAATGTAAAACTGTCCAAATCCTTCCGGCACACCCACATGACTGAGATGATCAAACTGTGTCATATGTCTGAAAAGCTTCAAAGCTGGCAAACCAAACATTCCACAATAAAAGCACAGCACCAGACTGCTGACAGTTGATATGGTGAGCTAAAATAACTGATAACCAGCAACTCAATAATTAGTAAATAATTTCAGATTCAGTCATTTTAGCAATCTGTAACGTGTATTTGAACTTTCAGTAGGCTCTCTGGTGAGGACCATTTTGTTGATTCATTTTTGAGGTTTCATAGATAACAACAATAAATAACAATAAATGAAAACAGTGACTGTAAAATTAATCATTAACTAAAAGATGTCAGCCACAGCTCAAGGAACTACATAAAAAATGACACACTGATATAGTGTATATATGTGCATTTCATACGTTAAAGATTCTTCAGTTTTTTTTCCTGTTACTTTGTGCACAATTCCATACGTTTTTTCTCAGTACACTGAACAAAAATATTACTACAGCATTTTTGTTATTGCTCACATTTTTTCATGATCTTAGATCTTTAATTTCAACTCATAAAAAAATGGGAGCAAAAACAGAAGTGCTGTCTTTGTATTTTTTCTATCTTTATCCTGGATACGAGCAGGGCACATCTTGAGCTGTTAACTTTGGAGCCAGTCTCTGCACAAACCATCTTTGAGAAAAATGTATGTAATATGTATTTTGAGTTTTTAGTTTGGCTAACATGGAAAGGGAGGGATTTATGACCTGTACCGCTGCCACCCTCCAGGGGGCAATCAAAATGTTTTCTCTTCTCTGATATTTGTCTGTACATACAATGAGTAGTTATCATGATGTTCTTGTGTTTCTGTGATTTATCATAGTCCCAACAGTATTGACATGCTCAGAGACACCAACATGACCACACAGAAGGACAGTGTTGTCCTGTCCAGGTCCTTCAGCACCTGTCATAGCAGTGTTTTGCTTAAATTTGAAGGAGTTTCCATTCTCTGCTTTGGCAATATTAAAACAGATACGATTTGAGAGCAACCAAATGTTGGAAAAGCTAAAGAAAATATTGCTGAAACTAAATTAGCTGCCCAGTAAACTGTAAAATACACTGTATGTGGATATATCCAATCAGAATGCTCTGTTATTAGTGTCAGGTGGCCAACAAATCAGAGATTAAAGCTTGTGGCAAAGCCTGGAGACACTGTCGTTGCTGCTCTGCTGTGAGGCTTGAATCAGTTTGAATCCTCTGTGGACAGTAAAACAACGACAGATTTCATTTTTGTATCAGGGTCTGGATCATTTGTGATGCACCGGTGTGCCACAGCTAACTTTAAGCTTTTAGATTTACCACGTGGTGCTGTATAGCTCTAGTCTGAAGTGACGCTTTGAAGTGACACTACCTAAAGAACTTTGCGTCAGTGATTCCCAACCAGGGCTACTTGTAGCCCAGGGATTACTCCATGGAGAGAGATTCTAGAGTAGGTGAAGTTAAAAACATTGAGTCAGCAATAACAATCAATTTAGGTGAATGTGTATGAAAACTATTGGGAGGCCATATGAAGACCACATCTACAGTGCATCATGGGAGCGTTCATTAAGTATTACAATGCCTTCATAATACTTTAAACTAAACCCAAACATACATAATGCATTCTGATGCTCTATATCATAAAACATTAGAGAATATCATACTGAGGTAGTCGTAATGTTATTATAAGCATCATCAGTCAACCTCTAGTTTATAACTAATTAAGATCTATAATGTTTTATGACTGTAAATACAGTGTACCAGAAAGCATCATTTGTGTTTGTGAATGTGGTCATAAAGCATTATAACAAATGATGAATATTATAACTCACTAGACATGAGGTTATTAAACAAAGTGTTATTATAATTATTATGTAAGTAGGGCCAATACCATAACATTAAGTTTGTGTTGGCAACATAGAATAAATATCAAGTGACCATCTCAACAGGCTGTTAGAGAAAGATTTGAACACATTTGTCTCTACAGCTATAAGGGTTCATTTAAACTGATGACGAGTATTCTCTGACGTCAACTCCAAACAAGCTACACAAATTCAAAACTGGGTGTGCATTATACTGTTTCACATGAATACAAAATGTGTCTCTATTCTGACATCTATTCTGGTAATAATAAAATGACATGACTCTTTGACAAAATGATTTTCACGCTGTGACTTTTTTGGGTAATTACCTTTTCTGTTTTCTCCTCTGGCTCATCTTCATTCAGGAACTCTCGTTTTGGGTAGGGGATCTGACACCCAGCAAAAACACTGGAGGCAATCACAGAGAATCAGTCATTTAAACGTTCTTGCATTAACACATTGTACACTGATGACGCCAACCAATCACACAGTCCCTCCCTAAACACGCAGGTCAAAAAACAGGAAGGTAGACTAAAGCACAGAGAGCAAATTCCTCATGCTTATACTCCTCATACTAAATCACTGAGGGCAAAGGGAAGCCTCTTGCAAAAGTTTACTAAAGCTTACTCTGTGGTTGGTAATGGGTCCTCCAGGAAGTACGGGTCCTGCAGTGCCTGTTCTGATGTGATTCTTTTGGTGGGGTCCATAGTGAGGAGTTTCTGCAGCTGAAGGTAGACAAGTATAACACAGTGACACAAAGTAGTTATATTTTTTTTAATTAATGACATTTAACTAAAAATCCAGAACTCTTCACTATGCGGTGACATAAGACAGTATGAGGATGTGTTATTATTCTGGCTCAACTCCAGAACACTGGAGCTCAAATGTAACAATGAGTGTGAGTGTAAGAGTGTTCACATCCATTCAGTACAGGTCATAATCCCCTTCCCTCCATGTTAGCAGAGGGCGTACGAATACTCAAAGTACATGTCAAATAAATTTTTACCAAAGATGGTTTCTGTCATTTTAGATACTTCTTATCATATTGATGTATACTCATGTGTTCATTTTTCCAATAAGCTTGGTTTTGATTAGATATATGTACTAATGTTCTATAATAATGCTCCATCACCCAATCACTGCTGTGCAGACTCTGGCTCCAAATGATGTCACCAGTGCAAGATGGCAGTATTCATATTCAAGATATTTTGGGTTCACTTTTATGGGAAGAAGTGGAGACAAGTCATCCATCTTTATACACAGTCAGTGATTGTTCATCTGGACAAAAGTTCTTCGTGTCTCTTTATGTCTTTAGATAGAATAAAAATTGACCAATGAGGACATCTTTCTTTTTGGAGACTGCTGATGTTTATTACATACATATTAAAAGATTTTTACTGCAATGTTTGGATAGTACAGACATTTCCAATGTCCTCTATGATCATGTTCATAAAAATGAGTGTGAATTGACGGAGGCTGCTGTTAACCCTGTTAAATTTGCCAATTTCTTTTTTTCAGTAGCAAAACCTTGCTGTGAAAGGTCAGGTCAGCACGGCATTTAGATAAAATGCTGTGATCAGTTTAACCCATCCTTAATATATCACATTTGCTTACAGTTTGGTCCATATATATTGGGACAAGTTTAAGTTTTTTAGCATTTGGCCTCTGTACACCACCACACTGAATTTGAAATGAAACACTCAAGATGTGAGTGAAGTGAAGACTTTCAGCTTTAATTCAAGGGGTTTGACAAAAGTGTGGCATTACAAATGATGGGATAAACTAACATAATTACCAATATAAGGACTGTTTTTAAATATTTGGACGAAAATCCTTTGCAGTCATTGACTGCCTGAATTTTGGGACCCATGGACATGAGCAAATGCTGAGTGTCCTGCTTTGTTTTGCCAGGCCTTTACTGCAGCTGCCTTCAGCTGTTGCTTGCTGTCGTTCTTTCTGCCTTCAGTGTTGTCTTCAGTAAGTGAACAGCATACTCTGTTGGGCTTAGATCAGGTGACTGACTTGACCAGTGAAGAATGTCCCATTTCTTTGCTTTGAGAAAGTCTTGGGTTGTCTTTGCTATGTGCTTTGGGTCCATCTGCAATATGAAGCGGGCACCAGTTTTCACCATTTGGCAGGATCTGAGCAGAGCATAAAGCCCTAAACACTTCAGAATTCATGCTGCTACTTTTATCAACAGTCAGGTCATCAATAAACACCAGTAACTCGCTTCCATTGGCAGCCATACACGCCCATGCCATAATGTTGCCTCCACCATGTGTGACAGATGATGTGGTTATGCTTCAGATCATCAGCTGATCCCTTTCTTCTCCACACTTTCTCTTCCCATCATTCTGGTACAAGTTAATCTTGTGTCATCAGTTCAAAGAATCTTATTCCAGAACTTTGCAGACTTGTTTTGTTCAGGTCTTTTCTGGCAAAGTCTAATCTGGTCTTTCTGTTCTTAGTTGTTAACAGTGGTTTGCACCTTGTTGTGTAGCCTCTGTATTTACATTCATGAAACCATCTCTTGACTGCAGACTTTGATGATGACATGTCTGCTTCCTCAAGAGTGTTCTTGACTTAGTTAGATGTTGTGAATCCTGCAGTCATCCACTTTAGTTGTGTCCCATGGTCTTTTGGTGTTGCTGAGCCTGACAGTTAATTCTTTCTTTTTAAGAATGTTCCAAACTGTTGTTTTGGCCACTCCCAATATGTTTGCTATCTCTCTGATGGGTTTATTTTGTTTTATTCAGCCTAATGATGGCCTCTTTCACTTGTATAGACATTTCTTTGGCCCTCATGTTAAGTGTTCCAGTGAACAGCTATCAAGAGCAAATGTAACACTCAGAACCAGCTCCAGATCTTTATCTGCCTGATATGTCATGAACTAATGAGGGAACAGGCCATACCTGGCCATGAAACTGCATGTCAGCCATTTGTCCCATCAAGCCACTAAAAATGAAGGTGGGTGTATAAAAAAGTAATTCCTAAATGGTTGAAGCCACACTTTTGTCAAATCCCTTGTATTAAAGGTGGAAGTCTTCACTTCACTCACATCTTGTGTGTTTCATTTCAAATTCAATGTGGTGGTGTATATATAAAACTTAAACTTGTCCCAATATATGGACCGAACTGTATTTACTCAAGACCATCAAACAAAGTTTTTGTTTACAAGGTTTCTATATGTTTACCCTGTAAACAATGACTCATCCCCCTCACATCACTCGGGGTTGTTATTCCAGTCAAATCCAGTTCAAAACAAAATTTGAAAGGAACAAACAAGATTTTCATAAAGTTCTACCCCAGTAATTCTTTTGAAAAACCTCAAAACAGACAATTTTTGTACATTTCTAAATGTGCATGCGTTTATTTGTGTACCTACCAACAGAAAAACTTTGCTGTCTGGTTTGACTTTATGCTTCTCCATGTATTTGATTAAGCTGCTGTTTGCATACCTGTTAGATGAGAAACAAAACAATAGAGAAAATCAACTTGATTGTATTTTATTGTTTTGTGTGTTGGTCAGATCATCAGAGAATCCACTCACGTAGTCCTCCTGAAGTCCTTCTGCAGCGTTGGGTACTCTGGCATCTTCCTAATGTCTTCCCAGTCCTTATCTGTGGGATACAAAAGCACACAACCAAGCTCACAGTTTTACAAATATACAACACGTTTATGAAGTACATGTATGACAACCATTATTTAAAAATATCAAATTGAAACCCTCCAACACAATCAGAGATGACACATATTACTGTAAGTTAAAGACAGTAAAGTCCTCCTCGCAGTGCAATCAAACATGTAAGTGAAGTTACATATTAGGTTTCACAGTGTGTGTTTCATGAGTGTGTAATGCGGTCAACATATTTGTTATACCTGTAGGATATACACTGAAGTACACATGCAAACATAAAAACACCCCACAGGGCAGCTTAAAGTTAACGCTAAACAAAGCTGTGTTAGTTGTAATTTAAGTGACATTTATTTAGCACTCGTGAGGCAGGTGAAATGATATCACATCACATGTTTGAAGAGTGGAGAGCTCTGGGGGCAGCCGTGGCCTAGAGGTTGGAGAATTCAATTCCACCCCAGACTGGCAGGAAAAATCTGTGTATGGTGGAGTGATTAATAATGCTCCTTCCCCTCTATTAGTTGGCTGATGTGCCTTTGAGCAAGGCACTTAACCCCTCCCAGTTTGCTCCCCGGGTGCCTAAAATGGCAGCCCACTGCTCCTGTGTGTTTCACTGCATGTTGCATGTGTGTGTGTTTCAGTCAGTGTTGGTTAAACACAGAGAAGCAATTTTGGGATTAATAAAGTATAATAAAATTTTTTAAAAATAGTGTAGTTGTAGTTTTTGTGTGTTTGTGTGTGTGTGTGTGTGTGTGTGTTGGGGGGGTGTTCAGACCTGCAGGGAAACCCATGACGCTGAATATCCTGTCAAGCTGGTCGTGATGAAAGGGGTTACTGGTCTTGATGTCTTCCTGGCGACAGTGAAAGATGGGCTCGGACGTTAGCAGCTCTGCAAAGATGCAGCCAATTGCCCAAATATCTGACACACACACACACACACACACACACACACACACACACACGGATGTCACTTCGTCTGAGCGTTCTTGTGTATATTAGCAGTACTGCATTATTTGGACCAATTATTACCCAAGTGACCAACAGGTTTAGATAAGTTACAATGAAATAATAAAGTGGAATTCAACTCAAAAATTTTACTAATTTTCATCAGAAAGTTTCAGAAATGTTTAGTGCAAAAGTTTTGGGAAAACTTTCAGTGCATTTCTGGCAGATTAGTACTGTGGTTTGGTTTCCTACTGATTGAAAAAGAAAAAAATAACAATGTACAGTGTGTTAACTGGAGAACTTCAGAACTTTGGACATAGTCAGGTTTAAGCTTATGCTTAAGCATATTTATGAATGTGGTGTTGATCTTCTCATCTTATTCTAGAAAGCAAATTGTAAAGTGTATTTCACAAAATGTCAAACACAGTTGAGGCCCGACAGACCAACCGTGATGACAGTCTGAAACTTCATGTTCCAGGAATGATAAGAATAGGCACATAGCCACACCCGCTTCATACCAAAGAATATAAATCACAAGGCCACTCTCAACTGTCAAGCAGAATTTTGCACTCCTATTCACATTAAGAGACTCTAGAGAGAGCACGCTGCTAAAATGACAGCTACTCATCTGCTACTGAACTGGAACCTACACCAACCTGTTTCAGCTGAGCATTTAGGGATCAAAGTCCTGACAGAGAGTGTAGAGAGTTATACACATACACAGGAGGGCACGCTTTGCACATGTGACCCCACACTCACCGATAGCTTTGGTGTAGTGCCGGGCCCCCAGCAGCAGCTCAGGGGCTCTGTACCAGAACGTCACCACGACGGGGTCGAGATCCGCCAGCGGCTTGAGGGGAGAGTTGAAGAGTCTTGCAAAACCCATGTCAGCTACAGGAGGTGTGGCAGCAATGAGATTATCAGAGAGATGAATACAGGCCGCATACTCATAATGACTTGGATGTGTTAGGAGCCAAAGACTTGGAATGTGCACCTGATAGTGTCAGTTAGCTTTCAGGGCTGAATATATCAACACAGTACCACACCTAAACTTGATCTCACCTGCATGAGGTAATGCTGATTTGCATATAAACACATCTGTCAACAGGAAAAAGTGCACCCTCTCATGAAAATGACATTCCGGGCTCATATTTATTAAACGTCTATTAATCACATCACAGAAGTAAAATCCAGACAAGTAAAGAGAATGTTTGCACTTTGATTGCCCTGGGTTTTGCGTCTCAGGCAACAAAAAGGCAGCTCTACCTTGTCAGTGGAGGCTGTTCCGGCTTTATGCAGCCTGAAACGCTTCCACCTCCTCTGCGTGTTTTTTTAGGCATATCAAAAACTTGATCTCACCTGCATGAGGCAATGCTGATTTGCATATAAACACATCTGTCAACAGGAAAAAGTGCATCCTCTCATGAAAATGACATTCCGGGCTCATATTTATTAAACGTCTATTAATCACACCACAGAAGTAAAATCCAGACAAGTAAAGAGAATGTTTGCACTTTGATTGCCCTGGGTTTTGCGTCTCAGGCAACAAAAAGGCAGTTCTACCTTGTCAGTGGAGGCTGTTCCGGCTTTATGCAGCCTGAAACGCTTCCACCTCCTCTGCGTGTTTTTTTAGGCATATCAAAAACTTGATCTCACCTGCATGAGGCAATGCTGATTTGCATATAAACACATCTGTCAACAGGAAAAAGTGCATCCTCTCATGAAAATGACATTCCGGGCTCATATTTATTAAACGTCTATTAATCACACCACAGAAGTAAAATCCAGACAAGTAAAGAGAAGGTTTACACTTTGATTGCCCTGGGTTTTGCGTCTCAGGCAACAAAAAGGCAGCCTGAAACGCTTCCACCTCCTCTGCGTGTTTCTTTAGGCATATCAAAAAAATCATGTAACCTGCTTTTTTATTTCTAGTTCATATTCTGCTTAAAAGATGATAGATGGGACACAGTAGTAAAGGACAAAATTCCATGTCGCAAATATGACATCATCTATCATTTCCACCATTGAAACTAAACACAAGATAATTATATATATATATTTTTTTTTAAATGACCAAATTTATTTTTAAAAACATACATTTATCTAATCTGCTCTGAACCAATTTCAGAGACTTCTGGAGCTCTCTTCAAATTAAAAGCATTTTTTTTTAGTAATAAGAAATTTACTTTTACTCTTTTACATCACTTTTTTGTGAAAAGTATTTTTCTTTTATCTTTAACTTGACAAAACTTAATTTTTTATTTTTTATTTAGATGGGGTTGTGCACATTTCTGCTGGAATCAGCTTAAAAGCCACGTATATTCAGTCATACAGCCACTCTTACCACTCTTAATCAAATTTACTCTATAAAAAATAAAAATAACAATGTCAAACCTGTTTGTCTGGCAAACATGATCAATTAGACCTAAATTAAAAACAATCAAGGCAGCATTGCAGCCCTATATAAAGATATATAGGAATTAAATAACCTCAGTGGTTTTCTTCTGTGATAGAGTGCTCCTATTTAGTAAGTTACACATGTCTTGCAGGCCTCTGCAGTAAAGGGGACAGTGCAGAGAAATATTCACCAGCTCAACTTACACTGCAGAATATCTAGTTTCACTGACACAATAACTTAATACTATTGCACACACGAGTGCACATGGTTTAAAAATAGACTCCAGCATAGCAGCATTACACTTCCAACAGTCCCCTGGCCAGCTGGCTTATGTAACAGCACTGTTCTGAGCTCCCCATCAACCTCTCAGAGAGAGGGTTAAACACTGCAGCGAATGGACACGTAAACAAGATAACAGCCTAACTGATCTTGATTGACTGATCATGGTGACAGCAGAATCTAGAATTTGGCTAATTTACAAATCTGTATAGTTCAAGCAGTTTACAGAAAATACTCTTTTATTAAGTCTTCTTCCTCTTTTATTAATTTAATATTCTTTTATCCACCTTACCTATTTTAACTCTTCCTCGCTCAGGACCTTCCCCCATCACCAAGATGTTTGCGGGTTTCTGGAAGCAACAGAGAAATATTAGATACTGCGTATAATACAAACCATTAAGTGCTCACTTTAATGTAGGTGTGTTGTAACTGTAGGACATCAGTTACATGCAACAGTACTTTTACAAATACACTATTTATGAATGATTCTCTTTTCCAGAACAAAGTTCAGCAAGTGTTAAGCATGCACATGTCGTCCAGCCGGTTATTGAACAACACACCACACACACACCACATGAGCATACCAGTCTGCCATTTTGTGAGAGGGCACTTCAAACTCTCATGGGATCATGTGGCTGGCCAAACATTAAAGGGGTCAAGCACACTGAAGCACCTGACCACACCTCTGCTTTTGGGAGAGGAACTTGTAATGAAAAAAATAAGTTTGTGAGAGTACAAGCCTGACCTCAGTGTAAGGGAGACAGAAGCATTTTAAAATGGTCTGAAGAAATAAACCTCTCAGTGAAACAGACTGCATATAAAGCACAATCTTTTTCACATTTAAATATATACATATATATATATATACTGATCATTGCAGCGTTGTACACAAAACATCATTGTTACATTGTTACTACTAAGTCTAGTTGAAACTTTAACCACAGGGCTCGCAGAGAGGGCAACATGGACCCACAAACATTAGACTGATGCGTTTTTAACTTACTGCTATTCACACTCTTACTACATAAGAAGTCTGTTGTTATTCACTGCATGGCCCAGGGATATCAAACAAGCAGGAGTACCTCTACACATTTAATCAGAGGAAAAATGACACATGCTTTTAAGTTTACAGTTGCCCTCTCATGCAGCAGGATGCAGTATGTGCTTGTTGTCAAACAGTCTGTCCATTCTCCCTGGGTGTCTGTGTGAATGTAAACCCTTTGGCTCTGCAGACTCAGATCTGCCTAGCAAACATGTCTTGTTGCTATAGAAACAGCACTAATAATGAGGTCCATTATTCACGCCCACAACATGATACGCTGCAATCTGCAAACACAAAGACAAATGTCTCTTAAAAGGCCAGAGGGGATCAGGCTCACAGCTCCTCTTTAAAATTCTGAACAGGTCCAACTGAATTAATATGCCTCGCTTGAACATATTCATTTTGGTTATTTGAAGAACAATCATTACCTCTTGACTGCTCTGTAAAAGACCAATATGAACTGTTGATATTCTGAAATGTGCACCAAATTGGGTTTCATATCCCAAAGTCGAGACTTTTCCCGGAATTCATGCAATGAAATCAATCAGTTCTAGTTGGTTAGTTTCACAAAGGGATCAAGACTCAAGGGAAAAGAGACAATCTCCATCCCACTGTGGACCGGTAAACTCAATCCTTAGGGACACGGCCCCCTTCTACAAACCATCTACATCTCTGTCTCAAAAACTAGGCCAGTTCGGATGCCAGAGGCGCACTTTTACAACAGAATGGGCAAGCTGATACAAACAGGCTGTCCTGAGATTAAAAGGTCACAGCCAAACAGGACCATAACACCCACACGTCCAGTTACACTACAAAGCCAGTGGTGCACTTTTTCTGAAAAATTAATTACTAATTAATTACTGTCTTATCAGGGTTAAAAATAATGCCTTATGTGCAGCACTGCAGGCAGATATGGGTGACATTTTTTGATCACGCTGACGTGGTGTTGCAGCAAAGCATCTGCAGCTCTTTTGTAGGGCACTGCTTTAGTTTACATCTACAGCTGGCATAAATAGATTAAAAAAATAATCTGAAACTGTGGCAAGTTTCAGTTTCGACCAGCAGTCTTTTAACAGACTGCTCTGAACCCTATCTAAACCACAATGCCTATGTTGGTTTAGTTGCTCTTGAACCAAAGCCACTGGTTTTACTGGTCTTCAGATCTATTTGTAGATTTCCTCTGGTCCATTTGCTTGTTTGATTCAGTTCACTTAGGGTGATGTGAAAGCTGTCATTTGAATACTATCATGATGTTTACTGTACATTCAGCCAAGATTATTTAGTAACAGTAGAAATGTCATGTACGTCCCACATGAATGTGGTGACCAACAGAGCCATGTTGTGTATTTTGATTGTTCCTCAATAAACCACACAGTCTCTATGTCCCCTGTAATGTTAATAATGCTCAAAATAAGTGATATCTTTGTAAACTGTCTGGTCTGCAAAACAATTTGTGAAAAATGCTCTTCACGATTTCACAGTCTTCAAATTGCTTCTTTTGTCCAACCAACAGTCCAAAACCCAAAGACTCTACATTTATTATCAAAAATGACAAAGAAAATCATCAAATCCTTCCATTTAATAAGTTTGAACGAGCAAATGTTTGGCATTTAGCTTGAAAAGTGACTGACAAAAACAAATAAATTCTCAAACAAGGAACTAAATTTCTTTCGATGGACTAATAGATTAATTGACTGTCAATCAACTGTTGCAGGCCTGATGACAGTTCCCTAAACTACTCAAACAATGAGTTACCAGACAATCCATGTGACACCGTATTTACTCTTCTTGGTTCATTTATAATAACCAAATCTGAACTTGAACCAAACCACAACTTAAAGGCAACAACGCATCATTGTTTTCTTTAGTCTGGAACATGGCGTGACTGCTAGACAACTTCGGCTTCTCACAAATACTCCATAATCATCAACAGACCTTTACCAAATGGTGACAGACACGAAACCTTTAATGACCCCAGTTGTTTCCGTTTCATATTTAGTAATTAATGTCAAGATTAAAAAGCACATACAAGAACGACAAGAGGTGAAGACTAGTTGACAGAATTTTCCTCAGGATGATGTTAGACAGTCAGTTTACATGTCATAAAACTGAATGCCTAAACACTATTATACTCAATGTTCATTACTATGTAATTTAATCAGTGCAGACAGAAGTGTTTTCACTACAGGTTTCAATTTACTGAGGCATCATCAAACAGCAATGCAGTAGCAGAATTCCATGCATGTAGAAAGTAAAAGTTAACACAAGCGCTGATTTACAGTATAAGCTAATCTCAAAACTGCATCAGTCAGTCAGTCAGTCCTGATAACAGCAACAACAGTATCTGATTATGTGGGACAGCCAGACATACAGTACTGTAAATGTACAGTATAGTACATAGGGGTTTGTCTGAATCTACTGCAACAACTGATCACCTTCACTAATGCTCCCCCCTTGCCAAAGATTAGTGGTACAGTCCACTGAGATGCTTTTTGCTTGGGCCTGCAAAGCTGCTAAGTCAGCATCTAGACCCAGCTAGCCATGCGGGAAGATGGGCTTGGCACTAGCTAGAGGCGGTTACATAACCCTTGTAGGGACGAGGGGGTGTGGGGGTGGGTGGGACAGGGAGAAAGGAGTGGAGGAGTGGCAGAAAAAGTGGGGGATGGGAGTTACACAGTGGTGCAGTGCAAAGCACATGCCTGATACCTATGGTGCGGAACATGCTACACACCAGCACAAAAACACAGTTATGTAACAGCAGAAATACTGATGCCGTGACAGATGTGCTGGTAGGAGCACCTTTCCCCACAGCTAGAAATATTACATGCCTGTCTTCATGCTCATGACAAGACTTGTAGCTTTCTTATTTACTTTGAAAGCAATGAGAAGCCTCAGGGGTAATCGCCATAAAGTAACAACACGTTCACTGCGAACCCTATTTTCATTTATAACTACTCTCTCTCACAAAGAGTAGTGACAAAGAGCCAGGCACCTGCACTAAGATGATAATCTAACCAATAGCAAGAACTAAAAACAACCAGATGTTAGGATTCAGCTCTTTGACCACAATGGCAGGAAGCCCTGGCAATGAGACAGCAAAGTAACAGCACTGACTGAAATACATCAGCGCAAAGTTACCCAGGGTTTGACAATGTAGAACTCCACCCGGCTGCTATGAAAATAGTTATAAAGGGCCGGAAGTGTTGGTGAACAGATAAGACTGCTGTGACCTTCAAGGAGCAAAACATCCAGGCAGCTCCTGTGGGAGAATTTATGCTGTTGTAAAGTAAAGGGGGCTTCCCTCTTATTACTCTGCTACATCTTCTTCACCATAAAAACATTTTTATATACGCATATATATTTTAAATACATTTACATAAAGGCTTTTTTCAAATTGTGCTTTGCAAATATACAGTGTAATCCCCTGATATACTGAAACATGTCATAGCATTACATTGCTTTTCACAATCTTACTTAAATATGTTTGAATGCCTTTCTCAAAGAAGACATTTCTTAGATTTTCAAATACCTTTTTGTAATATCTGTGTACCTCAGTACAAGCTATGGCCCTAACGCTGCCGTTGATGGCTTCAGTGGTGCTGGTTTCTGCGATGTGTCCCTCATTATTGGCACTAGTCGGTCCTTGTTGGCCATTGTCAGCAGCCTATTGGACTACTGAGCATGTTCAATCAGCGGCTGAACCACTGATGAGAGAAATTAGCTGTTTAGGTAAGCAAGTCAAGAAGAGAAACATGTTGGGTTCTGTGCCTGTAGAATTCTTTTTCCCTCTCTGTTTGTCTCCTCTAAGCTTATCCCGAGTGGAGCTGGTCTTCCACCTGTTTTCTTCACTCCTCGCGCACCAGTGTCTCGTTGTCCGCAATCAACTCTTCCTGCCTTCTGCTGTTTAAGAGACCGGCTCTACCAGTCATCGCTGCCACTTTGTCTTCTGCTATACAGTGGTATCACGTCAGGCCCTTTTCTGAGCATTTCTTTGAACTGTTTTGTCCATTGCTTGAGAATGAATATTTTTTTCTCCATGTTCACCTACTCTCTTCGGCCTATCCTGACCAGTCTCCGCTCCGACTTCCCTGCTCCTGTTTCTTCAGGGTTTTGTGTAAGACTACCGTGTTTTCTCCATTGGAGAGCCACCAGACCACAGTCCACGACACTCACCTGCCGCTCACAATCTCCATGGGATTTTGCCACTTGTGCTGCCAGTCTAGAGAAACCTTAAGAGTTTATTTTCATATTTGTCAAAGATCTTCTGCATTACACAAAAATTCATGAACTGTTTGTTTTTTCCTTGAATGTACTGCTTTGGGGTTCCATTTTATTCAGCTTAACAAAACAGATGTGAGGAAAGCAAGTTAACAACTAAAACCAAGAGAACAAGCAAAGAAAGGAGGAGGTGGAATCCAATCTGAGGCTATATCAGATGTACTTCAAATGTTGGTGTAAAACACCGATTGCCAACCGGTGTGTATGTGCCGCGGCACATAGGTGTGCGGGGGCATCCGGCTTCACCCAATCGGCGCTCTGGGTGGACGGCGTGCGGTTGCGGGCGGAGTGGCCAACTGATACTAACATTTATACCCGACAGCACACCGCGCAATCTTTCTAAAGTCGCTCAAAAAAGGTCGGGAAACGTTGGTGTAAAAGATTTAAAAGCTGATGAGTTGATTAAGTGAAAACTTGAAAAACATGCTTTGTTTCATTGCAATGTAAAACGCTGGTTCGAAGGCCTGAATAAGTCAGAGAGAGTAGTCTGAGATTAACCTGTTCAAGTGACCGCAAGCATTTACTTGACTTACTTTGTGATCTTAGACACTGGGAACGACTTGCTCGACTCACTATCTTAAGCTGACTGAATCCCTCAAAGCAGAGTCAGCACATTTTTAACCAACACGTTGTCGTTTCAACTTAACAATTACCCTTCTTGGTGTCCATATACAGCGACTGCAACACAATCAAAAACACTCAAGAGTTCACTGATTGATAAACTGACACAGACCATTTTATACCTGCAAAGATGTGCTGTGGAAGACTGAGCACGATCCCTGATCCCTGCAGGTTTACGTAACATGATGTCCAGCCACCACATGACCATCAAGGCCGGGCATTACATAAGAGTGGACGCCCAGATTCAACGAAAGATAAATAGATGCCTAAACTGTGTGACTGCTCTGCCCTCTGACTTCTGAACCTGTCTTATCCACTCAGAGGGGTATTCTGAGAATTCAACCAACAGCTTAACTACACTTGAGTAAGACTGCATAATCTCAGTCAACCTCCCTCCCTCTGGATTGTCTGACGTCAAAGCAGTGATGGTGTTAATCAAATTAAAGTTTTGATAAATAATCCACCGCATTTGGTTAATTATACTTTGTTCTCCACAAGGAAAGGCACAAACGTTCCTCACTAGGGAGTGACAGATGCAGGGAGTGATATGAGCCACACATACAGATGGGCTGTGGGCGTTTACAGTACACAATCAGATATGAGACAGAGAAAAATAACATTGCTCCAGTGCTGTTTATTTTTTTTTTAATTTTATTTTTAATGTCACATGTGACAAATCAGATGTTTTCTAAGAAGCTGTCTGGACTCATATTAATTCAGCTCTGATGTGGACCACATTGATAAGGGATAAAATTTGAGATCAACTGATTTTACACATTAAAGAATGTTTCCAAGTGTTGTGGAGTGCAACTGTGTTAGTTAAGAGTTGATTATCAGTAGGCTTCAACTGGGTTAGCCAACAAAGCCAGTGATAAAATTTAATGCAACAAAAATATTTCCTACAAACACTCAACAATTCTGATTTAATTCCTGACGTTCTGTTATCTAAACTGAGGTTTTTCGACACACTATGAGAAGCCCTGTGTTCTGGCTCCAGTCTGACTCTCAGCTGCAGAGAATGAAATCTCCCTCTATCCGAAGTACTGTGGGAAAACCGAGGTGGAGAGAATCTCACAGGAACCAGCAGTGTGTTGCAGCCAGGTTAAAGGGGAGACAAGAGTCACACAACACTCAGCGTGCAGGACGTTCTGCTTCTCAGACATTATAATCAAATCTTCCAGACAATCAAAGTCATACTAATAATAATAATAATACCCCCCTTACAGAGACATAACATAACTCTGCTAGTTGGAATGGTTCACAGTGATATGTGGCAGAAAGAGAAGCTGCGCACTTTAACAGAAGGTTTACAGCTATTGTCACGCTGTGGGCTATCGACAGAATCCATCAAACACAATAAACTTTAGTTTAAAAGGGGAAAATACTTCTCTGAATGAATGGTGAATAGTGTATTTTCATTCTGATTAAGTCTGTGTTTGGTTCTGAGAATGTGGGATAATAATTTGTTTTTGTACAGCCTACCAATACTGTATTTAATAAAAAATATCACTGCCTGATTTGCTCCTGGCATATGGCAGTGCAAATTATTAGCATACTTGTTATACTTCTTAGTATAACAACATAGACATCCAAAAACAAAATTAAGGAAACAAACATGAATTACACATTACGTGCTAAATTAATTTAAGATAGGGACTATTTTATATCTTTACAATAATCCACATAATATTACTGAATAACATTTCAAACAGAATTTGTCCACAATCACATTTTTTTTCCTTTTTTGTGACCAAAGTGATGTATTTTTAGTTTGTTTGTTTTTTAAATCTCCATTTCTAGCCACTTGTCCAGTGTCCACTACAAGAAAACTTCTACCACTCCAGGGTAACGGGCTTTCGTGTAACATTAACTTTGTTACCTTTGGAAAAGACTCCAAGATGGAGCGTGTGCTGATGCTGGTGTGTATCTGTAAGGAGAAACTGGAGCAGTGAAGTTAATATAGCTGCTCACCAGATCCCTGTGGAGCACCCAGTTGGCATGGAGGTAATGGATCCCATCCAGAATCTGATACAGGAGAGATTTCACCATCCCTCTGGGAAGCTGCATGGGCTTCTTGTTGGCCTTCGATGCACGGTGGAACTTGATGATGTGCTACAAGGCAGGGAGAGGTTTCATTTCATTTGTGCTTGTAGAGTGAAGCTTGTCTTGCCTCTTCTAACAGTGCAGATGCAACATTTAAGAGAAAACAGCTTCTCCACATCTTGACGGTGCTTGGAAAGTTTTGCCAACTATAATGCTGTGATTTATGGATTTTACTAACCTTACTGACAGCTGGTGGTACAGAAATGTTTTCCTGACATTACACTATTCCAGGGTGGAAGGTTAACGGCAGTAGGCAGATGGTGTATAATTTAAAGGGATAGATACTGATGCTGACAACGATAAAACACGATTATCAAACATTTGTAACAAAGATAAGTAATGGAGGACGGATATTTTGCAATTTAACAATAAAAAATCAGTTCACTAAATAAATAACCTTCTCAGGGAGTTTAATAATTATAAATCACCCCAAGTCTCTTTTTTTGCATTTGTTCTGAAAACAAACAAACAAACAAACAAAAATCATATCTGCACATATTAAACAGCATACCAGCGTATCTATGCTCTTTAATTTCAGGCCTTCCAATATGTTGGTTGGGTTCTAATAATTTACCAGGCAAGTGTGGTCATTTTTAGAAGAAAACATTTACAGCATTTACAGCATAACAGATAACAAAGATAGCAGCATAACAGATTTATCTAATAGACATTCAATAATATGGAAGTAATAATGGTTCTTATCTTCCCCACTGGTCAAGCATTGCCTCAGTTATATATTAACTATTTACATACACTGTATGGACAAAAGTATTGGGACAGACTTTATTATTGAATTCAGGAGTGGTATGGGGCTGGTTTGCAGGGGCTGGGCTAGGCCCTTAACTTCTAGTGAAGGGAAATCTTAATGCTTCAGCATACCAAGTAGACATGCACCAATTGCTATTTTCTTGGCCAATTCCAATTTCTTTTTTTATTTTTTGTAAGTATGACTTGCAGATTTTAGCAGATTCCGATTTTCTTTCTAAGAACTATAATTGACAGCATATAGAACCAAAGTCCACTTTTCCTCAATGTGAAATTTTATTTTCATAATAAAAGACATTAACCTTTACAACTTCCTGGAAAATAAAGCAACTGGACAGCTACAAATAACAGTTAACTGAAAAAGAGAGTGTCTTAACAATGCTCATACCAAGGACAGACAAGAGAGGCTGCTGGCTTGTGCACTGAGCTCTAGCTAGCTTTAGCTTTAGCCACTTTTCCTGTGCTAGCTTCTTCAAACTGGGCATGCTCAGCTGGGTGATGGTCTTTCAAGCGTCTGATTAGTTTTGCTGTTTCGAACGATTTCGCAGAAGTCCCCTCACAGTTTACCTCTGCGTCACATGTGTTATGAATTACGAGTTTTGTGTCTTCTTCACTCATGGTGAAGAACTTGCTAGCTGTGATGCTGTTGCCTGCACAGCTATGCATACAATGTGTGGCGCATGTGGAAAACAGACTGGACTGGAATTGGAGATATAGTCCGGTCGGACTCTGGTCCAGGACAAGAACGCTGAAAACTGTCTGATCCGGTCACTGGTTGGTCGATCGGTACATGTCTAATACCAAGGTATTTTGGACAATGCTACCTTAACCCTTTCAAACACCTTTGGGATGAAATGGAATGGAGATTGTGAGCCAGTGCCACGCCTCACTAATGCTCTACTGTATGAATGAGCAAAAATTCCACAGAAACACTCAAAAGTCTTGTGGAAAGCCTTCCCGGAAGAGCGGAAGATGTTTTAGCTGCAAAGGGGTGACCAGCTCTACTCTAAACTCTCATATTTTTGTCTATATAGTGTAGCTAAATAAACGGTAAACGTGTGCTAGCCACATGAAATGGAAATTCAGTTCCACAATCAAATACCACTAATTCAAGTTACATGGCACACAGCCAAAAAATTTATCAGAACTTCCATAAAGCACTTCTGTGGAATACCTGTGGTATTTGCTGTCAGTTATGGTATTGGAGATATCAGGTTATATCATGTACACATGTACTCTGGCATGTAGCAATGTCACAGAGAGACTCACCCAAAGGTCATGTTCGGCATAGTCAAAGAGGAGCCAAACTTTTCTGTCACTGTGGGACAGGAACACTTTCTGCAGGGCAATCACATTCGGGTGCTTCAGTTCTCGTAGAAGCTGAAGGACATAACAGAAATGTAATTAAGAATGACATTTTTTCAAACAAGAAAAGACATAAAACATTATGTGTGATTTACTGCCAGTTTTATGTGTATTATAAGCACAGCAGGAATCTGACAGGAGTGCAAAATGAACAGGTAAGAGTTTCAGAAAGAAAACTTTTAAATGTGTGACAACAACATTTGGAAAACAGTAAGCAGGACAAAGTGCAAATTCCTTCAGTGTGGTGGCCTGTAAATCACAGCAAAATCCCTGGTTAATGTTGAAATTACAGGGTTATCCTGAGACTTTCCACCAAACTCGGTTTCTTTAAATGATGTGCAAAAATGTGAGGAAAATTAAATTTGAACACCAGCACAAACGCAGACATATATACTGATTATTCAGGCACATTCCCTTGAAAATTGAGTGTCACAGTGAAAAAGAAAAAAGGACTAATGAGATGGGTAAAAAAATACATGCCACTTGGAGGCTCTATGCACAACCCTGTAGAGTATTGGGAGAGAATTCAGTAATAGCATGGATACACATTAAGAACTAAAACAAGACATCCAACAACATCTCATTTAATATGCAGAGATTAAAAAATATATCTGTATTGTTTATTAGCGTCTATTATCTATATGCAAAACATGAATTTTAGAGAAGTCATTATGTAAAATACAACCATCACACACAGTGTGAATATGAGGAATATGAGGCAGCAGCCATGTGCATACAGTATAAAATACTGTATGTGATTTTAAATGGTAGATGGCTGGCATTCAGACTGTGTATAATCCTCTTAACAACATGAGCTGATCTGGGCTCTGTGTCTCATTGTGTTAATCATATATTACAGACAGGTCTCTGAAAAAAGCTTAAGGCATTTATACAACTTCACTGGACAGACTGAGATAAAGAAACAGACAGGAAAGACAGGCAGGGGAAGAGAAAGTGGGGTGTGACATGCCACGAAGGTTGCCGGCTGGAGTCCAGCTGGCAACGTTGTGGTTATATTGCATGCTTCAGCTACCAAGGCACTCCAGTTCAGTCATAGTGGACAAGAGTCTTTGTGTCCAAAACTTTGATCCAGAGAGAAGTATCTGTTGCTACTATGGGACGGGAGGTTGGTAAATACATTCATTGTCCTCAGAGGATAAACGCTATTACTGTGGTGATACACTGATCTTTCATCTAGTCAAGTTTTGGAAGTGGGAATGTAAACAAGACATATGCCATGGATTCAGTGAGTTAAGCTGCAAACTACAACTTCAGTTCCATGTTTTTAGCCTGTATTTGTTTACATTTTGACAGACTGGCATCATTAAAAGTATGTTGAATAAGCTATTAACAGTTCCTGTTTGCAGTGTACCCATGTATGATTACTCTTATACTGCAGAAAATGTAAACTTGACTTGATTCTCCAGAAAGTTCTGGAGTAACAAGCATCTCTTTTTCTATGATTTCCTATTGGATTTATGGACCTTTATTCAAAATGGACAACAGATACAATTACGCACTCAGACAGCATAAATCACACTAAATATAGGAGCTATAACTCAGAGAACGAGGGGGAGTTTTGACGCTAATCTCAGCAATCAAGTGCCATGGGTTTTGAATTATCTAAAAAGCCTATGAGTATCACAGCAATTGCTGCAACTCCAACTGCTGACCGAGCTGACAGGCCAGCTAAATCACTCAGTCAAACTACAATAACTAACTTCCCAGCATGCACCTGTCACGCTTAGCTCATGCAGCCTTTCCATCCTTGCTTCCCCTTCAACTCTCCCACGTGCCTCACAGCGTTGAAACAAAATTAAAGAATTAGCATTTGTCTCATAAAATGAGAGAATTCCAGTAAAATGCACTTAATGCTAACAAATCACTCAATAGGCTATACCAAATATGTACTATGAATTATTATGCTAAAATGTGAATAAAAATTGTCAGCTTAAATACAAGACCAATTTTACATTTCACCCACACCCCGGCAACTTCCATCTAAAGTGCATGAAAAGCAGAACTTAAAGCTTCAGTTGTAAAATGGAATCATTTTGTTTATGGATCATAATGTAAGATCAGTCATTCATGTAAGAGTTCTCTTAAGTGAAACATAATATGATGTGATTTCAACGGGAACAGCAAACTATCCCAGTGACAGAAATGCCGCAATTAGGTGTCCCTTTTAGTTTAACCCATTGGATCAGCTTCAAAGAAACAGTATGAACTCTTCTGCTGCTGTCTTTTCATTTATCGGGGAGCTGAATGCCTAATGGACGTTAACAGTGAGACAACTGAATAATGGAAGACCTCATCCTGGCTAATGCTGCGTAGTGTGTAGCTTCATTCAAGCAGCTCCTTTTTGTCTTTGTCACTGTGTTCACTGGCTTCACCCACTCCCATGCCCACTGTGCCTTTGGCCGACCTGTCACAGACTGTCCATAATCAATCATGCTCTTTTGACAGGCCTTCAGATCTGCAGGGTGTTTTAATCAGGAGCGAACCAGAACTGAAACAACGTATGGTGAATCCTACCCACTGAATGAATTATTTAGTTGTACAGGCTGTCATGACCCTTAACTGTCCTACACCTACAGCAAGATGCAGACACAGGATATGTTAAGATCCTGAGTGACATGCTCAGACCCTGAACCTGTGCGTCTCTTCAATATGTTTGTGTTTTAATTTCATGCCAACAACCATTAAAATCAAATTTTCCCCCATCAACTTTTAATTTTTTGATATTGTGACTCCCACGCAGTAGTTGTGCCATGAGCACTATGCTTTTGGGCTCCACATTTTCCCATTCATGCATATGCATATGTTGGCTAAGTCAAGAAAGAGAGAATGTCCTGTTTGCTTAATAACTGAGTAACACAGATAGAGAACTGAATGACACATACACATAACAGGTTTTGGCAGTCAAATACCAATGTGAGCCAAAGTCGCACTCAGAGTGTAACTAAAGCTGTGTAAATACCTTGGAGCCTTAAAACTGGTTCAATAACTTACAGGGATATTTAAAAATCTCAAATTTCAGAGGTTCAAATCCCCAAGTTGCATAGTAGAGCTTACACACTCACAAACAGAACTGCACTGGTATTATTTACCTAATTTTATCACGTAAACATCACTGAGTATCTAGAAAAGTACTTTAAAAACATTCTTTGTTCTGGTCCGCTGTCTGATCTTCTATGTACCGTAACCTTGTTCCAATACCAATATGAGCCTCCGTTACAGCCTAAAAAGCTGGACTGGGTAATGGCAAGTATATGATTCTTCCGATTCATACGATTTTCTACAGTATAAGTTATCACAAAGCTTCAGAAAGGGATATGATCACACAAATGGCTCAACAGTATTGTTAGCCTTTCCTGCTTAGCTTCTAGACCTTACTTCATTTTCCAGCCTTTGGGAAATGATTTTGCTAATTTGATCATGTTCAGCAGATATACTGTTTACCTCGTTCACCATCTCATTATGGTATGTTATGTTAACATCTGCTAATAAACACTAAACACCAAGTACAGCTGAGGCTGATGGGAATGTCAGTAGTTTTGCAGTTACTGGTGATAAAACATCATACTGGATAAATGAAATGATGGAAGTCACACACACGGCCACTAACAGTGTAAAGTGCAGTTGGCTTCATAAAATTACAAAGACTGTTGGATGTTGCCCCCGATTCCAATATCAGAGTGTAGGAGGAAGCGAATTCAGGCAATGTATGAGGATCCAATGAGCACTTTGTTTAAAGCATAGTGAGACTTCTAAAATTCATCCTGAAGTACTTTTTGTGTCATGACACATTTGACATGAAAATCAAACGATTGGAGTTATTGTTCCTAAATATCAGGAACACATCAGACAGGAACAAATCTCCAAAGTTAATATGTCTCTTTGGATAGAAACTTGGCTGATGATCACCCAAGACTCATTGTGAGTAAAAGAGCTACAGAAAGAAGAAACATTTGTCCAGAAGGGAATTTCCTGTTTGATTACACAGTCTCAAGGACACTGCACATCTGAAATCAAATAAAAGCTTTTCTGTAGTCAAACTGCAGTTATTTTAACAAGATGACTCTGAAGATACCGATTTCTAAACAAAAGAAACTGATTCTTACAGCATAAAATAGACGAGAACACCACTACCCAGAGTGTATTTGGAGGCTCTAAAATAGATTAGCAGAATCATCAAAATAAATCGTAATGTAGTTGTGATAACTGGATCAACTATGCAGCAAAAATACTGTATTTCAAATTTTGTTGTCCTCATAAGGGCAAACCTTAGAATGGAAAGTGACAAAGAGAGCAGCAAACTGAGGGGAATAATGCAGCAATTGTACGCAAGCTGTTTGGCCTCTGGATAGGGAAATGAGGTTTGTGTTTAATCACAACCCTAATCCACAGCCAATAATGGGGCATTGTGGTAATGAGCCCTGGGCTTAGGGCCTGTACACCCCCAGCTCAACCCTGAGGGCCATGCGCTGGACGGGACCGACTCGCTGAGACCTCAAATGATCACTCACTTAATGCGGCACTCACACCACGTTCACACACAAAACCAGCACTTGATGTGGAATCACGAACACAAATTTGACTCATTCACTGTACTACTACTACTGTCACAGGTACTACTACCAGGTCACAAGACCAGGGTCTTCAATTCACATACGTGACTGCTTTAGCTACAGTTACCATTTTTTTCCCCATACAGATTCGAACACAGCTCTCTCTCTCTCTCTATCAAGTTCCACATTTTGTATATCTGTATATGTGCCCAAGCTGTGAAACTGATAGGACTAGTAGACCAAATGGTACACTATACTATATCTACTATCACAATTGGTAAACAGAATCACTAAAACTTAACTTAGCTAAAAATTATTCCAAGAAATGACAGATGAGTTGTCCAAAAGATTTTCATATGCAAAGTCACAGACAAGAAAGGATGCATGTAAAGAATGAAAGACATGCAAATGTAAAGAGAAATAGGTTTTGCAAATGTTTGACAAAGAAGGATCTGCAATCATCGTGTTTGTTAGGCCTCAAGTCTACAAACAATGCTATTTGGTGGGTAATACTGAGTGTACATTCAAATGCTTGTTAGTTTACAGGAATTTAAAAGTGAAGCTTTATTGCAATCCACATGTATTTTGCATGTACCTTGGAGCCAGCGCAGACAACAGCAGCTCAAACACAACAGCAGTGATTCAGTGATCTGTTACAAAAATGTTTCAACATCCTGCCTGGTCCCACATGATGCTAACAAAACAGCACAAAGCAGATGATTTTCTTAAGCCATCTGACGCATTACTGTGTATTAACCATATACTTATCTCTGCTGTACATATTTTACTAGGATTTATTCTTAATTCTGAATTTTGCAAGGTGCTGGTATTATAACATCAAACAATAAAACCAAGTCCTGGGAAAATGCCACTACAGGACATAATCACACATCTGTAAGCCAGCCTTGGCCACAGAGAGCTTGGTGCCCTGTGGGAAAAGTTTCCATGCGCAGAGAATCTTGTGACTCACTTTTATGCACTATTAGGCAAAGGCCGTTTAGTCGATTCTTTAACATGTGCAGGGATGGGGGGGGGGGTACACTGAGCACACTGCTGAATGCCATCATGTTTTCTGCTGCAAAAAGATGCTGATCATCAATAACTGTCTGAAAACTGGAGCATAGTAGGAATAAAAGAACTGGCCGTTTGTCCCCCTTCCCAGTAAAATAGGTCATGTTTTTGCAACGGCCTCGGAGAGAATGCACTCGCTGGATGGGTTTCAAATATTTGCAGCTTAGCCAGATTCTGGCCAGTTCACCTTTAAAGGGGCTACTCAAGACCCAAATGTGTTTTCAGGTCACTGACCATCACATAACACTGGTCAGACAGTTTCTTAGTCTGCACAGGAGCTCACAAAAAAACACATACAGCTGGTCTTCAGTCACAATTAGAGTTGAGAAAAAATCATCTGTTGTTGTTTTTGCATTTACAAAGCTGAAACCAGTGTGGCTGTTACTTAGTAGCAGAGGGTACAGCTCAAGTATATCACTCCCTTTTCTGTGAACCATACCCACTGTTCCCACAACATGCTCATTTACTTTTTTTTTTTTTAAACATTCTTTTGACTGTGCTACCCACCATGGTTTCTGTCTCATTTCTTTTACAAGAACTTAGATTTACAAGAAAATAAACAGTCAGGCTACTGATAATTTTCATCGATTACAGAACATTGCATGCTTTCACTTTTGGTGACGTAGAATTGAAAAGCCTAAAACCACGTCCAAAACAAGACAACAAAATAAAGACTCACTGTTTAACGACTGACCGGAAAAGTTCAGCATTTCTGCTTAATACGTATGCGGTTGCTGTTGCATCTGCAGTGCATTTGTTACTCTGTCTAAGCACATGCTAACTTTGCAGATCCACAGGTCCAAGCCACAGTTGGGAAACTTCTGGTTTCCTTTTATTATAATTTCCTTTAGCTTGGATCTTAACTGCTAACTTCAAACACAAAGTTGCTGTGAAGAATGTGGGAAGACAATCTGGTAATGTTGCATGAACAGGGAATTTTATGTCTCTTCTGTGACAGTGAGCACAATACACCACCTTCAGTAACTATAATCCAGGGATGTTATGGCTGACTGAATTAACTTTAATACCCCCTGTAGCATTCACTTTTCTGTCACTGCGGTAATGTACTGGTATTTCTCACATAATAGAAAGATTGACACACACACACATATAAACACAGATTATCGAGAAGACCACCTTCCCAACTTAAGAGGAGAAGGCCCAGCCATCATCACATTGGCTCCTTAAAAAAAAGCGCCTCAGATCCTTTACTAAGTAAAAGTACTAATATCACACTATAGAAAAATCTGTCACACGTAAGTTAAGTACTGCATTGAAAATGTTACTTTAGTGAAAATATCAAAATACCTGCTACTTTTGCATGCTTCTTTGTATTGTAGCCCTGGCACAATAATTTCCTTCAGGATCAATAAAGTTCTTATCTTATCTTAAAATATAATCAGGAGAATGGACTCTATGAGAATGTAGGAGTGCGACTGTCCCCTGTTACACTTATCCACCATTCAATGTTTCATATGCTATATTCAATGCTTATATGCTATATGCTATTTGTATCTTTTGTGAGCAAAAATCTGAATCGCAACTCAAGTTTAAAATATGCGATCAATATGAAACTAATATTTGAATTACAAAAACTACAATGTCTCAAGCTATTGCTGACCTGCCTGCAACTGGGCCTGCTATGCATGATACTAAAACTACTATTAAACTGGCACCAGTTTACACATTCAGATACCAGACTTAACACTGGCTTGAAGGAGCTTTCAGCCCTGTGAAACAACAATAAATAACGTGTGTAGGTTACACCTTAGGGTTCAGAAGTCTTGTATCTTCACAACACATCAGACTGACGGAGGAATGAGCTTTTGTGAGAGAGAAAAGTCCTAGATCATCCTGCTCCTGAGGACTGATTAATGGCTGGCTACTCTCATGTGGCTGGTGAACAGGGGGTCAATAAATCCACCGCAGGCTGCTGTGTGCAGGGCTCTGCCTGCCACTGGTTACAGACAACACTGCAGCTCTGTCTGTGTGATGTCTTATCCTTCCAGAATGCACTAAGTGACAGCCACTGGAAAAACAAGGCGTCGGTACAACTACAACAGCAGCAGCAGCAGCAGCAGCAGCAGCAGCAGCAGTAGAATTTTGGTATTATTTATAGACAAATACTGCTGACTAGGCTGTGTCTTTGAAGCCGCAGCTTCAGGGACAATATGTTAAATGCAATTAATACAATGATGTGTCAGACTGGAAGCATGTTAAACACACACACACAAACAGATTTGTGCCTATATCCTTTGTACTGTATGTTTTTGCTTGGGTGAGTCTTTATCAAACTATTCCATTCAACTGACAGCAAGACATCAGCCCTCATCGGATCCCTAGCAACCACGTGCTAGGGTGTTTCAACCTACACCCTGTACAAATACAACTGAAATATGCTCCTATTTGCACCATGATCAGAAACAGAGGCTGCATTGTGGAGGCAGAAAAGATGTAGCCTCATTTCAAAGCAGGACTGCAATTTGATGTTTCTACCTTTGAGGTGGGAGAACCATTCAGACACTTTATTACTGAGTAATCTTCTCACAGTGGATCATTATTACTGAGAAAGAGATCGTACACTTAGCTTCACAAGGAAGGCTTTCAAAAAAGAAAAAATAACATCCTACAGTTAACTGAGTCAGTGTTGGGACTATCTGCCCACATGTGCTGCTATGGCAGAAAGAGGGGGAAAAAAAGGAACATTTAGCAAAACAAAAGCCATTGTGACTGGCAGGAAAAATCAAGACTGGTTTCATGGGAATAATAAAATTCGAGAACAATGTTTCAATTCACGAAGGTCAAACTTAATGGAAGGAACAGATGTGAAACAGGAGCAAGTGGGTGAATGGACTTCTACTCTAATTATTAACCACTGAGAATTTCTGAGCCCCGTAATAAAATGTGGAGTCACCTGAATTAAGTCAATGACTTTGTTCTTTCAACACAGTCATGTTATGGTGAAACAGTGGCATCCATGGATTTGAGGATAATTCCAGTTTCACATTTTATTTTCATAGTTTTGACATCATTGCTAGTGTTAATTGTAATACTTTCATTCACTAAGGGTGACTGCTGAGGTCCAGGGAAACACAAAGATCTGACGGTTTTAAAACAAACCCCCTAGGTTAATTTATTTCAAACAGAACAACAAAAGCAAATTGTGTAATTATTATCCAAATTGTAAACAGCCAAGCAAGGACTGCCGCTAGCATGTTAATCTGCAGCCATGAGTACACCCTTCTACAACTGTTTTGTTACAATGTATATTTCAGTTGAAATCCATGATTGAAAATGACTTTTTAAAAAAATTATAAATAAGTATTGGACCCAGTTAGAAGAGGCTGACACTACCCGTTAAGCAAACCAACAGTCCTTCCCAAAATGAAGTTAGAAAGAAACTACGGCAGGGTGGGGCCATATGGACAAAATCAAATATCCCAATATCTTCACCAGATGTGACACTAGTGTAGGTGTTGGCTGATAGTGTTTTCACAAAGCATTAACACAATGACACTCCTAAGAAATAGTCATCAGTGATGTGGAAATGATGACTAAGTGAGTGAAGGCAAATATTAGCTCTATAGCTAGAGCAGTCTGCAAAGTGTAGAAAGTGATATTACTTTACTATATCGCAGCCTTTAAAACCAGGGAAAGACAACACTCACGATATAACAATAACCAAACTGTTATAAATATCTAACGTCAAATTACAATGCAGATACTGTCAATTTTATTTTCTTTCCAAAATTTTGCTTGAGTCATTGAAACTAAACACGACAGCTGACAACCTGTAGTTCATTTTCCAAGTCCAAAACAGTTCCTGCCTGTCACTCGACCCGCGCTCCCTACCCTCCCGCTACAAACCACACCCTGCTGAACTCAACCTACACAAGTCAGCTCACTTTCCACAACCGGCTCGCAGAGGATTGACCCAGAGAGCTGCCCAAGCATTATCTAAACACAAACTGCTTCTGTCACAGGGGTTTAACGGCTGTGAAACTTCAGCGGACCGTGTTAGGCAACCTGCTGACAATGTTGACCTCACTGAGAGAATGCACCGAGGCTGGTCCAGAAAAGAAGTGGGGTGGTGTACTCAGTAGAAAAACCATATTCAAGGCCCTGCTAACATCCTGATGAGGTGCCGCCATGAAGGGCAAAAAGTGAAATATCATGAGCTGGATCGGTCTTGTACTTTATATTTCCTTGGTGTACTTTGGCTCAGCCTGCCTTGTTTACTGCCTACTTCAGATACTGACTTCCTGTATTTCTGAGATCTGAAGTTAAACCTGTTTTGATCCTCATCTGAGTAGATTTGTTTTTTTTTTTTAAACTTTCTGCCAGACACCCAAAATAGAAACAGAAAGTACACTATTCACTCATCTCAGAAGCAGTGGAGACACTGATTATGTGGTGATGACAAACAGATTTGGTGCCTTTATTCAAATGATGAAAAAGATGAAAGATGAAAATGAACCGCGAATAGCTTCTGTCATGTCATCACTTAACTAGTTTTTCCATTTTATCTGACGCTGTCCTTACTCAGTTTGCATCACACTGCACTTAATGCACTTTAATGCAATTTAAAAGGGATTGTTTTGCTTGACCGGATAGTAAAATTTTTGATTAAATCAGCTAGAGCAACAAAACTTGTCTATACAGTTGACCTGCACTGATTTGCTTTATTACTCATGCATTATATTTCTCCATTTTCAAAAGGGACACATCAACATGGACAAGTCAAAAAAAAGAAATCATTAAAGACCCTGGCCAGTTTATGCTGTTAAACCAAAAGGACATAGCAGCCAAACCAATCTCTCTCCACCCTTCCCGCCTCAACTCGACTGAATGTGTCATGCCAGTTCCTGAACTGCACAGTCCGCTAAGCAAAGTGAAGTGGCGGTTTGGGAGGCACAAAGACTTCTTTGTTCTGCCGTACAAGAATAGAAGAATTCTGAAGCACAACCAATTTCTCGTGGTTGTAGCGTTCAGAAGACAAGTGAGGTGAGACTTGCTCTGCTGAGACATAATGGTGGGAAGGACAAGCTCCGACACGCATTCTTTTGTTCCATATGCGTGAGGAATCCAGGTACATGGAGCTGCAAAGATAAGCTGATTCATCGATCTATCGATTGAAAGAAAATGAATCACGAAATATTTTGATGATCAATCATTTCAGTCATTTTTCGAGCAGAAATGTCAAAGATGGCTGCAGCTTCTGAAATGTAACGATTCACTGCTTTTCTTTGTCTTTTGAGTTCTGGACTGTTGCTTGGACAGAAGAAGCAATTTGACTGATTTATTTATTTCAATTATTTTTACATATTTTTTTCATTTTATAAAGTAAACGATTAATGTATTAATCATGAAAATAACTGGCAGATTAATCAACAACAAAAATAATCATTAGTCACATCTCTAACGTCCCTCACAGAGTTTTCATATAATGATATGACATGTTCTGAAGCTCTGACTGAAGCTTTCTTTTGTCAACAAAAACCTGTCCTAACTAAACTTCTAGAGGCACTTTACTGCTGTGACACAGTCAGCATTCTGTTATGTTAAAAGCAAAAAAAGTGTGGTGTCTGATGCACACCTGGAAATAAATAAAACAATAACTTCAGACGGACTCTTTTTCTCAGCCTAAGCAATAAAACTGTAAAATTACGGCAATGTCCAGGCTTATATTAGCACTTCCTAATAAATACAGCTCATTCATTTAATTGAGTTTGCTGTGCTGACAAAGTTCTTGTGTCAAATCAGGGCACTCAGGGCAACACGCTGCATTGGTCAAAACATGTAAGAGCACACTCCTGGTGGATTACTGAGGCAATATATCTACTTTTTACCTCACAATCCTGTCCACTCCAGGGAGTCTAATAAGCCATCAGCCTCATAGATCTATAAAGAGGCTGCACTGATTCAATCCACTGGATCAATGCTTACATTGATCTCGACCTTAGTATTAGTATTAGAAGTACTTAGTATTAGCTTAACATTAACATTATCCACATTAAAAGCAGTTTCGTACTGCATTCATTTAAACATGAAGCACAAAGCTACCACTGAAGGCAGCGGTTGGCTTTCAATGTCACCAGTGTTAACGAAGGCATGGTAAAATTCTATAAGGGTCTAGAACATCCATCCATTTTCTATACCGCTTATCCGTCAGGGTCGCGGGGGAGCTGGAGCCTATCCCAGCTGACTACGGGCGAGAGGCGGGGTTCACCCTGGACTGGTCGCCAGTCAATCGCAGGGCCAACACACAAAGACAAACAACCACACACTCTCACACTCACACCTAGGGGCAATTTAGAGTAGCCAATTAACCTAATGTGCATGTTTTTGGTATTGTGGGAGGAAGTCAGAGTACTCGGAGAAAACCCACGCAGGCACAGAGAGAACATGCAAACTCCACATAGAAGGGCCCAGACCGGGATTCGAACCTGGAACCCTCTTGCTATGAGACGACAGTGCTAACCACTGCACCACCGTGCCGCCCTAATTGCCTAGAACAGTAACAGCAAATTTTGCAAACATGAAATTTGCCAATGAAAACAAAACATGAACATTGCATTTGAAAAAGTTTTATTAGCATTGAAATAAATATCTGGCACTGAAAAAAGTTCCATTAAAAATAAAACAACAGATCAACTAACATTACTGTTGGGGTTTATTTTATTATTTGTCAGTGCATTTGAATGATTACTTGCTGTTCTTAAGTTAAAGTATATAACAAAAACTCTTCTAGAATATAATATCAACTATACCGTTATTGTTCACCTTTTCTGATGCTATGCTGGTCTGGCAGAGCTCTGCTGGAACAAGCTCTAATGTTAGCTAATGTGACTCTGACACTCGATTTTTCTGTCCATTACTGTATTGGCAGTAGCAGATACCAGAAGTAATAATTATTTGTTAGAATTCACTGTTTCAGGAACAGCAAAAGGACATGCACCACAGCAATGCTTCTGTCTGCTCGCCTTAGGAGACACTGTCACGGTCTGATTTGATTATGCTGGAAAAGAATGCTGCTCAAACAATGACAAAACACATCTTATTTTCATTATCCCTCCAGCGCATTTATCAAAAATAGTTTGCCCGCTTTGCCATCCTCAGAGGCTTTAGAAAGGAGTGACTGTTCTTTCAGATCTTAAAAGAAAAAGCAGATAATCGAGGTGATCAACAAGCAAAAAAAAGCAGAGAAGCTTCTTCGCTCGTGGAATAAAACAACACTGAGAGAGCTCTGTCATATTGCCAACCCATTTCTTAGGTGAATGACAGTCACAGCTGAATCTATAACAGCACCTGCAGTTATTAAATGCACACAAAAATATATGTGAGATTCTTTGGCCACAGGTCTGACTCATCACCTGTCTGTCGGGTGATGACTAAGCATCAAAGAAGACAATGCATGAGTCTATAAGAGCATGACTCATTTACCTTTGACCTGGTTGGAATACAAAGCTGCTACAAAGACCAGAGAGAAAGACTGGTGAGCAGGCAGGCCATCTGACTCCCGCTGAGATGCATACTGACAGACAGTCCGAGGAAATAACACAGGAGGTAATGAAGGAACTAAACAACTTCATCTCAAGTGCAAACACAGGGCAATTTCAACCAATATTACAGTTAAAAACATAAGATTGTGTTTTAACACTACAACATGTGAAAACATTTTCCTTGTTTTCAGATGAAGGTAATCTAATATCTTCTCAGCAGTCTTGGCTCTAGCTAAGGACTTCTGAGGATGTAGGTGGCCTATTTTAATGCTAGCTTTGATTCCTGCTTTTTTGCAGAAGTGCTGCAATGCTAAACTATAGCTCTGTAGCCTAGACAGACAATGGGGTATGCCAACGGAGACTCAGGAGATCAGAGATACAAATTCAGCGTTTTCAGTGTTTGTTTTTTATCGTTCAACCTGTTACCTGTGCCTGCATGACGGGGAAACAATGCATGTACATGCTAGCTGCATGTACAGCTGTAGCCGTGCAATATTCTGACCCAGATACAGGCAACGTGAGCTGATGCAAGAGTCTGCCTTTGTCGTCGCTAGTTCTGTGATGGCGGTTTGGTGTGTCTGGGGTTAAACCTGGGTCTTAAAGCGCCGGTCCTGTTGGTTAGCCACCTTGGCAATCGCAATTGTTGCTTTTTTTTCTATAAATCATTTGTATCATTAGATATTCATGTGACTTGAAACCCAGTTTTTACATTTAACAGTGTACACCTCAGCTGCTGCATTATTGGGATTGTCTGCCATAATTTTCTTTTTGGAAAAAGAAAAGCGCATAGCAAGGGTTGTGATGCTGTGATGGGTTGTGAGGCTGGGATCTAAGCTACCCAGAAGGCTGCATGCGACTGGTCATAACCCATTCACCCCATTAAAGTGACATGTGTCAAACAAAAGTTATCGCAGTTATCTAAGTGGGTCAGTGGATGAGTAGGGCCCATCTTCAGAAATCAAGTATCAGGCAAACTACACTGCACTTTGACATTTCAATATAAAAGTGTTTGCATACAGCACCAGTAATGAGAGCACTGCAGAATATTTGCAAGAGTGTTTGCCAAGAAGCTGTAGAATTAGACTAGCCTCTGCATTACACTTCCTGTTGTAAAGCTAATTAAGTCACCACACAACCCCAAAACACGAACTAATTGAAAACCAGATGAGGGTCCTGCGTTTCCACCAATGCCTTATTTAGATGGACACTTTTCCAAATCTTTAGAAGTTGATTTAATAAAAAATTCCTGCATAAAATAAAGCCTGAAGGCACATAGACATCCAATAGACATTTGTTTGTTTTAGAGCTGGCAGTCAGTCTGAAGAAGAACATAAAAATATATTTGGATTGCGTAATGACAGGTTTGTGAAAATATTTCACTCAGAAAGCTGTGTGATTGGTTGGGTAACAATACAGCTCTTCAGAAAGTATAGCTTTATGCTGGCTTTCCTCTACTCTTAAACCAGAAGCAGAAATCGGAGATGTAGCAAATGAATTGCCTCTGCACACCAGTCAAGTGGCAGTTTAGCATAATTATGAACAAAACTTCAAAAGGTAGTTTCTAAAAAGTGAAACGAAAGTGAGGAAATCAAGCTAACAACTCATTTTTCATCAGTCGTTCCAATACACAAATATTTTCACAGCCACCTGATGATGTGGAGTAAAGTAAGTGAAGAAAGGAAAACGCTTGTTTGTATATCAGTAAATCTGGGTTGTATGGTTTCCCTTTGAGACTGCCAAATACAGATTACCGCCCCTGCTGGTATGGAGAGTTAGCTCCTTTCACACAGACACTGAACACAAGTGCTAGTCGGCCATTGTGCTGTTTTCTGTAAAGTGGACTGAGATGGAGTGTCAGGATTTCAATTCTAAATGGACTGCAATGACTGCAATGAAACTGAAAAGGCAGGGTAGGTGATTCTCCCAGTATTTTCTCTATCCGCTTGGTTTGGCGCATGCCTAAAAAAACAACAAAAAAACACCAAGAGCAATTCAAAGATGACACAACTCATCTTTGAAGTCTGTGTCAGATGGAGAAGTAATCCAGTGGATTTGTGTCAGAGTTCCTCCAGGAGTTGCAGGTCTTGATGGAGCTAAGGCCGAAACTGCAAACCTGACTGACGGGCTCTGCAGCAAAGCAGCATGCAGCCCGTCTTTTTAAAGATTTAAAGTGTAAACGACAGTTGTCAGGGCATAAAAGCAACAACCTATTGAATACTCGAATGAATACTCAGTGGTATAATAGCATAGCTGTCAATGCTGAAAAACATATTTAAATTAATATTATTTAATTTAAAATTTGCTTAAATTAATATTAATAATAGTATTGAGGCCTATAGTGCAGTATGCACTATGAATAAATTCATGTACTGTACAAAGGCATCTCTGTACTCTCACCTGCTTTCTGATAACTCTTTCTGCAGCTATTCCTCTCCAAGCTGCTTCATTTTCTGGACAGACTGTAAAAAAAAAGACTCACCCGCTTTGGTTTTCAGTACACTGGCCTTAAGCCTTGTATCTTGTCACAAGATTCTTATGTGACAACACCTCTGCTTTATCTATTGTAACTATTTTACCGCTAGAAGGGGTCAGAATCACACCACAAACCTAGTGCATATTTTGATAGTGTTGTCAGGCAAAAGATATAGAGACATAACGTCCAATCCAAACACACAAACATGATGCACGTGTTTTTAGATTCAGTGTCACTTGCGTTTCTCAATAATCTCATTATGTCCTTTGTTCATAGAGAATAAACATCTATACATCTGCTAAGAAATCTGCAAAAGAGATTCTCCCCTATAATCCCTCAACACACCCGAGAATCATCAGTTTTCTGCAGTATCAAAGTTGACATCTAACTCACAGAATCCATGGCAACTTAATACTTCCCGTTTGCATCCCCCAAAGTAGACAGGTTTTTTTCCTGTGGGAATGCTGCTAGCAGCAGTTAGCAGCTAACTCAAAGAACAAATACAGTTAACAAAAATGTCTGCAAATTGTCTGCAAACAATGGGGTCAAGTCCTTCCTCTCTGAGTAGAGGACAGGATCGAGCAGCACATAACAAAGACAGTAGATGATCGTTTTCTTATCGTTTTATTCCATCTTTATTGTTAATACGCATATGCTTTACGTCAAACTTGACGGCGACTCAGTGGTGCTATCATGTCACATCCCTTTTGTTACTGGGAGTCTGGGGTGGAGCTATGCCCTTGTTGTTCTGTTCAGCGTCAAAAAAACAAACAAAATGAAAAGCCAACCTTAGGAAGGATCTTCATTGCTGCAGTATTGTGCGATCTGTGTGTAAAAAGGGCTTTTTGCCATACTATATTTTCTTATCTATTTTGTGGTTTATTAGTGAGAGAATTCTACTTTCTGACTTTAATAGTCCAAGACGGCAAAAGTGCCTCTGGAGTCTTGTGTAAACTAACAAAGTTTACATTCAGTATTACTCAAAGTACATTGTTTGTATCCTTGAGGCCTAACAAACATTCTTTGTTTACTGTGTTTACTCATATGTCAGCTTATATCATAACACACAGATGTTCATATGCATTTAAGAAAAAATCATAAGTAGTCATTCTGTGGTCTCCTTGCATGTATGCGTTTATTCTAAATGCAGCATCTGCACATTACAAACATGGTCTTTAGAGTGCCATATTTAGAGAATATTTAAGTGTAAAACTGTGCCAGTCTCTTTGTTTATTGATGTTGTATTCAAGTTTAGCACAGAGTATCCTGATCCACCATGTGCAGATTGGAAACGGAGAGCAGAGCTTTTCATATTTCTTCATATAGTGCTAAGTAATGCATAACCTGTGTACACTTTCAGCAGGTAGTCAAAAGGAACGGTTCACTTTTTGCTGCTTTCTGCTGTAGAACTTCTTTAAACACTGATCGAAGGGGTCACAAACAAACATGATAATAATAATAAAAAGCTGTAACTTACAGCGATTTCCCTGCAGGCAGACATCGATATTCCAGTGCCTTCTATTTGTTTCAGTGCATACTCCTTCTCATCTTTCCTGTTGAGATAAAAAAAAAAAAAGAAAAGAAAATGGGACCAACATTAATAGATGACACAGATTTTCTTAATCAGCTGCCTTTTCGGCATCAACATCAAGAACACTGAGTCCTCCTTCGGTCTTTGGGGTTTTGATTATTAAAGCAGCAGGTGCTTTGGGAAGCGGAGAAGGACAGCGGAGGGCACGAAAAAGCCCGTAAGGGTTCGACTGTCACAAAGGAATCCCTGCCACTAGAGATAGTCTTTGGCAGTAAAGAGCCATCCATTCCCTACGAAAGTGCTCTGTTGCTGTCTCTCCCACTGGGCCTGGAGCACTGCCCTGCACGAATATCACCCTCGATGGAAAGGCAGATGCTCAGAATTCAGGCTACACAGCAGCTTAGCTGCAGCTCTTGGTTTTTAACTTTCATTTGCGGGATAGTTATTTGCCCTTGTGAATCACATTTGTGCATGAAATCGGTTAAGAAGTGAAATGTGAGATTGCCAGACGAAGCTTGAACACCAGACTAACACTGATTACTAAGTTAAACAGCGTATAAAATACAGCCTGAGCAGAAAGGTGTGGAGAAAACGGGAGCTAAAAGGAAGCATATTCTAATTAAAACAGTGCAATGAGGAATGATTAACATCTAAACACAAACTGAGGACAGCATCCAATAATTACAACTTCATTGAGTGGGCAGCCTGCACAGATCAAACAGGTCCTTGTGGTGCCCACTTCGGCCTCATTTGCATTGGAGATAGTCATGGATTAACTGAAGCTCTCAGGCACACATCTCTAATACTAATTGAGCTGCACATATGTCCAAAACAGCTCCCAATATTTCTCAGTCTTTTGGTCTGTCAACTAAATTTCCCCGTATGAATTCAACAAAATAAATGTGACAAAAAAATGTTTATCTACAACTTGGCAAAAACAGTGGAAAACATAGCAAGAAAATCAAAGAAATGGCAACTAGAGACAGACATGTGCTTGCGGTTTTTAGCTTTTTGCCTTTTCTTCATTGAGAGTCATAACATCAGATATGACTCGTTTATTCCAGGTAATGGACATCTCCTCCGTACAATCCTCCTGCTGCTCTGAAATGTTATTTTTCAGTTTGAGGTGAAATGAAAGAGCTTTGCATCAGGTCAGTGTCTGCTCCCTTAAGGCCATGACATGTAGACAATTTCAAAAAATGAGTTGCATTTGAATTTAACCTGCCAATTAATTCCCCCACTAATCAATTAGCTTTTTAGTCTTTACAAAGTCAGAAAATGCTGAAATATATCCATCAGGAGACATCTTCAGATTGCTTATCTTGTACTCACAGGAACATCGCAAAGAGAGACACAAAACGAATGGACCATTTTCATGTCAATGTGCATCTGATTAAACTCTTACCATATGCTCATGTAAAGTTCTGCTTTGCATTTTCAGCCTGAAACCCCTCATTAACATAGCTAAACTCTCACCCACTGCCTCTGATGTTGACTCAACATGCTGGAGATCTGCTAGTAGATCCAACAGTGAGGGACACATCGGAAAATCTATAACTGATGGTGGACCGCACACACACAACAACAACAACAATAAAAACCACCAGTGAAGCAACCGTCAGCTTAGTTGGTCGGAGCCACTGCATACCTCATTGGTGTGTGCCAGCCGTGCCAGCACAGGCCTCTGCAATTACATTAGTTTGGATGGCTGTGGTCTGCGGATGCATTGGTGACTTGTTCCCGTTGTGTACCATGCAGTGGTAGAACCATAAACCTATGCTTTAAAAAAACCACCACAGACCAGCAGCACTGCAAATGTCTGAACAATGTTTACTTTGGAACTGTACAGCTCTAGAAGGCCTAACATTTTGTGTAATGTTTTCATAGTGGACCGGTAATAGACCCAAATTGGCACACGTTCAACGATAAAATATAAAAGAAATAAAATGGATTATTGTTGTTCACGTCAGTCATTTATTCTGCAGTGTGAATGCTGCACGATTTTCACAAAAATGATTTAGAAATAATAATATATGTCCAAATGTTTGAACTTTGATGTGTTGAGCACAAGTACTCGTATCTTCTCCTATTAATGAACAGAACATTTATTGCACCACTTGTATGGGATGCATTTGGACCATATTTACTGTATTTTCAACACTTGCAAAAAGAAAAAAACAGCGTCTTTATACCAGGATGTCACAGTTTTTTCACTGTCCTGCCCCATAAAAGGAGAACACCACAGCACACATATTAAGCATGCCTCACCGGTTTAGGTTTGCATGGCTCCAATTTGGGCACAATTCAGGTTTGTTTGCACATAGAAACACTCCATGCATCTACTTCTTTAAAACAAACAGACAATAAATCTTCACACCCTGTTAAGAGCCCACTTTTCCTGCCAGTCCAGATAATCCTGATAAAGTTTCATATCTCTAAAGCCTTAGATGTGAAGCCAGCTAAGAAAAAAACATGTGATATAGTTGATTGTTCAGTAAAGAAATCAGAACAAGATTTACATGCACTGGAGAGAGAGAAGGTTTTCACTTAAATAAGCCTTACAGGTTAAGTTCACAGGCAATATGTGATGCCCTCTGTCCCCAGAGTCTTGCCTACAGCCTGGGAGAATACAGCCTGAACACAGGCTCTCAAGATTTCACTGATAGGTGTATATTTTCTTATCCACAAAGAGACATTTTGGCTATTAGCTACTTCATTTTTTTCTTTAGAAAGTATAACTGAATGTACAGGCAGAATGAAGGTCTTGGGAAAAATTTAAAAGAACCAAGAGTTTTTATATCACCTGTGTTAAACAGTGAAGAGCTGAAGTAAAAAAAGAAGACAAAATTGACAAGATTATCCCCCAAAAGCACAACTATCTGTGCTTGACTGAATATTATAACCATTTTACTGTACTCCTTCCTTAATTTGTCTGTGCTATTTAAAAATACATACACATACACTGTAACCAACCTGCAATGCCCTTAGGATGTTACTACCTTCCTACTTAACCAGCATTAAATAAGCCTTCGGCTATAACTACTGCAGGAACCAGGGCCCATGACCTGCCTGTGTTCACCTTTTGACCTCACATCGTGTCTCCATTATCCAGTGCAGTAGAGGTGAATACGATAAGACACTGGCTGCAGTCTTGACTCAGCTTTACAACTCAATGAGTCAATGATGAATGGAGGAAAGGTTTATCTGACATAAAGCTATTGTACTTGTTGTAAAACTGCTATAAACATAGCTAGTTGCAATTTTTTTCTCTCCTGGATACAAAAACTTCAAAATAAGGCTTTTGGCCAATACTGATCCAATACCAGTGCTCCTTCTTCTTTTCAATGTTAACTTAACACAACACTCTATGTAACAAGTGGCAATAGCTACACATAACCCCTTCAGTAACATACCAGATCCCTGCAACATTGCAAATTTTTATGATAATGTTCTAGAAGACTCATAAAACAATATTACTGCAATTTCACATCAACGGTGATGCACTGCATTATCACAGCTTTATAACGACAGCGGCAAAGAAAGGCTTTCATGTGGACTGGCCACATCAGGCCTGTGCACGATTCCTGTAAGGCCATTATAGGCACCAATCTAGAATGTGGGATCACTACTTCAGGTTTCTTACTTTAACAGCAGGAAGAAACCCTAAGATTTACATAATGAAAAGAATAAAGTAAAACAGCTCTTCTCACTTCACTGTCAGCAGGGAATTTGCCAGGATGTGAAATGAAAGCATAATGTCCATCTCCCCTTTGCATGTGTGAATGCAGTTATATACACTGCATTCACACATGCATTGCACTGACAATACTTTACCGTAACACGTAACAAGCCACAACAAATTACATTCAACTATACGCCTAAAAAAAGTTTGGCAGTGCACAACGTTAAAAAATGGGGGAGCGCGAACAGCTTGGTCGTGGAAACACGCTGAAATGTCACTATCGTGTTGAGTGACCATACCAATGCCCTCCACGACGTTAAAGTACATTACAAGCAAGCTGTCTTGATAGCCAACGTAAAGACGACACTCGTCAAAAAAGAAATAGCACCCCTTGTTCACTGTGTTGTTTTTGGGGGGGCCGGGGGAGTGGAGGGGAGGTGGAGGGGAGGAGGAAAGGGAGGAGGAGAGGGGGACCGTTGGTGAGTGAGTGAGTGCGTTACATGAAAACAAAAACATAAGAGACACGGGTTATCGCTTCGGGGAGGTTCAAATCTAACGTCCGTTCAACACACAACTGAAGTGTGTGTTCACAAAATGCATCACGTTGTCAGTTTAATATGAGTATAAACAATAACGTTCACGGTTATCTTACCCGTCTTTGCGCTTAGCTTTATAAACGTGCCCGTAGGTGCCTCGACCCACTTTGCAACCTTCATATTCGAACAGATCTTCTACTCTCTCTCTCTCGGCCGCCAGCTTTGTTTTGAAGTCGTAATCCATTTTAACCCATAAATACGTCTTAATTTACAATAAAATAAAATATTAATTATTACATGCATTAATTAAATAATCTGGTCGTTTTATTCCCCCACCATTTCCTTGTTTGGGATTTTGGTCTGCTCCGCTTAATGTTCACTGGCTCGTTGACGTTTCTAATTGGCGAGCAGGGCTCGCTGGGTAACGTAGTTCTTTTGAGCAGTCGCCGCGGTTCGCCGACTAGCAAGTGGAGATGTAGGAAACTACAACCCGCGTTTCTCGCTGCGGTTTGTTGAACTTTGCGTGCTGATGAACTCTCCTCAAAAATACAGGCATCGGCGGTTTGAATTTCATAGTGTACGGGCAGAGCTGCTCCTTTACAGCAAATACTTCATTGTCTTTATACATGAGAGGATGTATATTTTTATGATTATTTTTATGAATCTGAACTGATAATGTCGTTAATTTCATAGCACATACGTATACCAGTAATTATCAAGTTAACACAGCAGATATATTAGGTCTGATTTATGCAAATACAGATGAAGGTTTCTCTGAAAATAACGTTGTCTTATTGTCAGATAACGCGTAAAATTAAAACAAAATATTATCTTATTCTTGGCACCTTCATTTAATCATTATAATGATTCTCAGATTTTTATTAATGTTTTCTCTTTTTTTCAAAGAAAGCAGAATGGCACAGTTGTTTGCCATATTGTTGTTTTTTTGTGTGTTTGTTTGTTTTTTTGTTTTTTTAATTTCTTCGCTAAATAGAGTTACATAGCCCACAGACTTGTGCTGTTAGAATCACATTTTATATTCTTTTCACCTACAACGGGCTTATTTAAAAGCAAAAGTTTTTACTCTATGTAAAGTTTTTTTTAAGACAATAGTAATAATAATGATAATAATAATAATTCCAGACACGTAATCCACATGAACAGAAACATAACGTATCAGAGAAGCACTTAGTTTGTAAATAAAAATAAAATATAATATAAAAATAGAGTTTTAAAATATAATAATAATACGATAAATTGAAAAAAAATAACCCTATATTTTCAATTAGCAACTTAAATAAATACAATTTTCTGTCATATAATCCCTAAAATTTTAATATGAGCTACTTTTTTAACATTTTGTACTCAGCCATGGCACCGTACGTTTAGGTTGTGAAAAGTAACGTCACGTGAGGAAACCCCTGTTTTGGTGATTGATAGGTCCCCAAACCAACCGCTTATCACAAACCAGGACTCTACGATCAGATTGGCTAAACGCTAGACTGACGTATGTGCAGGGAGCATATAAATCCACAACACCATCTTCATTCAGCGCTCTACACAGTATGGCCGGCGATATTAGCTAGCACTCGCTAACGGTATTCTCTGTAAAAGGGAAGACGGTAACTCAAGAAAATCAACACCTGGATTGCTTAAAGGACTGTACCTCAATAAATTATAAACTGATCGAGGAAGGATTTATTAAGCCGTAAACGTTACAACTCACGCTTAATATTTTGTTGGGTGTCTGTTGTCTCATGATGGAAGATAACGGTGCACATTTCTTCGAGGGGACTGAAAAGCTGTTGGAGGTGTGGTTCTCCCGGCAGGATGAGACCAAAGGAACCGGGGACCTCCGTACCATCCCAAGGTTTGTGCCATATGAATATCTCCGGTCTCTGCAGTTCTCGGCAGTATATGTGAACAGTAAATGTTCACTGAAACGCCGGCCCCATGCTTGGCTTCATTTCCTCAGTCCATTCATGCCATATAAATAGTTGTATAAATATTGCTTCTCAGAGGCAATTTCGTCTTAACAATTATTTAATTCTAAACTCGCTAGCTAGGCAGGGAACCAAATTGTGACACCAGAGCCCCCTGCCAGTAAGCTAGCTAACACCGTCACTCAAAAATGGCCACCTCCCCCTTAAACGATGGCACTTCCAAGCTGAGTCATTCATTCTACACCGAAGTAAAATGTGTTTAAATTTTTTGGTATGTTGCTTTGATTCCTCACTTGTTACGGTGAGCGATACATCAGTGTATAGCTCATGTTTAAAAGCCTTCTTGGCAGCAAGTTGGCAACCCATTTATTAGCTAACTACTCCAGCTGGTTCATGGGAGAAATTCTTCTAATATTCGTCTGTCTGCTGTTGATCTCTTACTCGTTGTACGGTTCTAAAGGTCTTTTCAAAGTATCGTTTGAATGAGTCTCTTCTTTCTTAAGAGTTATGTGTCTACTCACTATGGTGGCAGCATGAGGCGGGCTTGATTCTTTTTTTTTTTCTTTTCCCCCTTATGTGCGCGCACGCGTTTTAGTGCCCCCGCATTGGTGTCGGGACAGCGTTTGATTAAGTTAGCGTTACATCACAGTGCTAAAATAAAGTATGCAAAGCCATTTTTCCTGTCGTCAAACCCTTTTCTAATAAAATAGCGTTGTTTGTTTATGGCTAATTTGTCCTGCGTCACTCAGCAACGAAGGGGCCTTAGTGAAGGTGTCAAGCATGCGGTCGCCCGTTGTCACCGCGTGTAGGCTCGACTCTGGCCACCAGCACGGACAGACACACACACACACACGCACACACACACACATACACATACACATACATATAATATACACATTTACAAACTACAGTCAAATGTGGGTTTCAGGTCTTCCAGGAGCGATTTGTTTTGCAATAAGAGAGAATGCCTTTCTGGCAGGAGGAGCACGGGATCTCAAGTTGTACCAGTCAAAATGTACTACAGTGTTTTGTGGATGGGATCCCATGATTTTTGGGTCGGTACTCTATTTATTTAGTTATTCATTTAGTTTAGTTAACTCCTCTGACAGTCACACACAGCATGGTAGCCACAAGATACGCTGGAGGTTGGACTGAAAATTGCATGTAGCCTGTGTTCCGGTCACGTTTCCAGCCATGTAGACACACTCCTCCCAGTTGCTCTGATTGGTTAGAGGGTGTGCCTACTGCTTTGCTTGGAGGGCTTTGGCTGCATTCAAAGGAAAGGGTCTGGATCATACGTTTCTCAGAGAAACTGATGTGAATGGTTTAAAAAAAGGCTGACCTTGTGCCAAGTAGATCAAAGTGAGTTGTTAATGGATGGAGAAAAATAATTTCAGTTGAGCTGTGTTGGTCCTTGGTGTGGAATAAAATGCCTGCTAAGGATGTTTGTCAGGACTTGGTGGTGTTTCTTCAGTGTGAGAGTAGAGCGACGTGTGGTGTTCAGAGTATGGTTTTCAATAACAGGCTAGAAATCATCCTCTTATCAATCTGTATTGCCTCTAGTTTGGCCTTTTCTTTTAACTTTCATTTCCTCTTCAGTATTACTAAGTGAAAGGTCTGTGGCAAGGTTCAAGGCTAAATCTGCCCTGTGCAGAGGTCAGTTCAAGAGAAGTGTGTGTGTGTGTGTGGCCGGTTGGGTGAATGGGTACTGGCATTAATTTACAGCCAGAGGGCAGATTAACAGCTCAGAGGGACACCGTCAGTGGATCAGTGTCGCTGGACGTCAGCCAATGTCCAAATAAGTCCACAAGGGCATCTGATTCACAAAAGTGGAGCTCGCTCACATTCCCTCCACTGTCCTTCCTCAGGACAGAATTGATGGCAGGTTCACCGTTTGCTTTAAGTGACGCTTGAGCAGCCATTCCCAAAGGCCGCATTAATATTATTGCATCTACATGATTTGAAATGTGGCCCTCACTGTTCTCCTGGTTCAGCAGTAATAGGCTAGTAATGCCATCTTGTGATTTTTAGCTGTCGGTTTGTTTTTATTTTATGTTACTCTCTCTGTTTTGATCTCCACTCTTTTTCAATTTGCTATCGAGAGCAGAAATTCCAGGAATCTGTGTCATTTTAGAAAATCATGCATGTTTCTTGGGCATGGATGAAAACTCTTCCGTTAGTATTAGGCACTCTAATCTGATTCTTTCCTGGAGACCACGCTTTCTTTGAGGAAGATCTGATCCCGCCAAGTGGCCAGAAATAGCCTCTGGTGTACTTTTCACACTGAAACGGGACCTGACCCGCGTTGTTGCTCTGGTATGAAGCTCTGAAGCCAGCATGTTGCAACAGCTCTGATGTCATTTTGGGTTTGGGGGGGCGGGGGTCATAGTGGGATTTATCCTTGTTCATGATGAAGGCAAAGAAACGATGCGGTTTGGAATTCATCATACTTGAGTTTAAGCTTGGATTTTATATATATTTATGTGTATATTTACATTTAAATATCTAACATTTAAATTCAGCAGAGGTCAAACACTTAAGCAATTTTGTATTTCACAAGAATTCCTATGTGCCTGGATTGTTTGTTTGTGCACAAATGGCAAATATAAAAATCTTGAATCTTATCAGTCTGCCACAGTCTTGTGCTTAATTGTAAAATGGAAAACAAGATGCTGTATGGTTTACAGCTGTTACAAACAGAAGCGGAGGGTAGAAATGTGCCATGTCTTCGATTCATTGTCAGATAATCCATGTGTTTTGAGCCTGTAATGTAGTCTTAATTGCAGTGTGTTAACGTGTTTGCCATGTGGGGGGAAAAATACTCAGTGTCACAATCCTGATGGCAGCACAAAATACAAGATATATTGAATGGGACACTGCATGCAATACTCCAGTTCAGAAATTTCAAGGACACAAAATATTCTAGTCTCACCATATAGCGACTGTGAGAGTGTAAGAGAGTGCATGTAAAGGGTTAAAGGTATCTTTATGGCTTTTAGCCTGCAAAAATCAAGCATGACATGATTCTTGTATTATGTCAGTGAAGATTAAATTGAATCTGAGCACTCGCCACAAAGAGGGTGCGCCGCTACTAGTATTGTACAGTGGTGGTAGGACATTTTGGAGCCAATGTAAGCTTTTCTATCTGTTTGTTATGTAAATATGCTCATAATGGTGTAACAAGATTTTTCTCTTTTATCTCCATTAATGTTGATAAAAGAAAGCATTTCACTAGTGCATTTGTCACACTTTAGTAAATGTTTTTTGCACCATGTGCAACATTTTTGTTGGTCTGCAATGGGGACAAGGCAGGGGCTAGTATGCAACAAGGACCAGACAACTGATGAGTTTTATTGCTATAAGAGTGAATGTTGGAGAGTTATGTCTAGACTTCCAACATATCCACATGTGAGAACTATTTTGTCATCTTTCTTTTGGATTTTCAATATGCACACCAAATGAGTAAAACAGGTGGTTGGAAAGTTTATGTAATTTAACTGGTCTGTGAGTAAATCACTTACTGTTCACACCTGCTTTCTGACCAGAGCTGTCATTGCCTGTCAGAGAGGCAGTGCTAACTGGATAGTTACTGAGTCACATTTGTCTCCCAGAGTCCCCAGAAAAGGCTGTCAGTTCATGCAGCCCTGTCTTGTCTCGGGATCGGGGTGGGGGGGGGCTATACAACATTGGGTGCTAGTAAATTCCCTTTTAAGCGCTGCCCTCCTCACATTCTTTCTCTATTGGCCCAGGCCACACTGTGCTTCTTACTGGACACCCTGAAAGGCTCCAGACTGCCTTTCCAAGGTTGTAATGAGAACGTGACGCAGTTACATTTGCACTGCAGCTGTCTTTGGGTGGCGGTGGTGGTGGGAGGGGGGAGTTGGCGGCGACGGCAGCAGAAGAAGCCTTTCTGTCCCTGAGGAGAGTGCTGTCTGTGTTGTTTGCCCGGGCCTGTGATTTTTACTTTGTGTGAAGAACCCGAATCCTCATTACCCCGTCGCTTCCTACACACAGCTCAAACCCTATCCCTGTCAGTCTTCACCATGTCTTTGCTGATCTCAGACTGCACCATTTTTAGTAGTAGTAGCCACCCACTCTTCTATCCTCCTTTGGGGAAATTGTTTAAAAATTGTTTACATTTACAAACAAGAAAAGCAAACTGCAGAAAGGTGTATTCCACATCCATTTTACATGGATTGTTTTCTGATATTCCCCTTTTGTACAACTGTGTCCTCCTTCCCTGTACCTCTAACTATAGAAGGCTGACTGTTAAAGCGTGATCACAATAACTCTACTTGCTCTCCAGTGTTTGAATGCTTTTCTTCCTCCCTTGTAGTGAATTTCACATCCACATTGGAATCCATCCATAAAATATACTAAATATTTCTTTTCTTTTCCTTTTTTCAGGTTTGAGTGGGACAAACTTCTGGAGAATGTGCATTGTTTGATCATAAGTGTGACAAAGTCTGACAAGCAGGAAGCTTATATACTCAGGTGAGTGCTCGGTCTTTGCTTCAGCTGTGTTTCCCTACTGATTAGATAGAAGGTAGGCAGGATTAGACAGCGGTCACCTGTAAGCCGCTTGCCATTGGCTGCACAGTGTCCGTCCCTGTTGAGCAAAGCAACGGCCCCATGCATTAACATAGGGCTACATACAGCTAACGTTTATTTTTGTCTCTGATTAATCTGCAGATTATTTTCTTTTATTAATCTTTTAGTTTATAAACTGAAAATTAAGAAAAGTCAGTTGCCCATCTTCAGATTGTTTTTTTTGTCTAACCTATAGTCCAAAACCCAAAAATGTCAATTACTTTCATAAATGACAAAGAAGAGCAGCAAATCCTTACCTTTTTTAAGGAGCTGGAACCAGGAAGTGTTTGACATTTTGCTTTAAAAATCAGCTTATTGTTGCAGAGAAGACACTGATCTGTGGGTGATGTAAGCTGAAATCAGAAGGGTTGATTGACTAAGTATCAAACTGGAGACAGTTAGCAGGAGACCTGTTATCAAGAGCTGAAACCAGTAAGATGCATACAGTTGTACCAATTGTAAATAAGTCTTGACCTATAAGTTGTCATGGCAACCAGGAAGTGATTTCACTTTTGGTGATAAAAGCCGTTTGCCTGACCTTGCTGTGGTGTACATGCTTGGAGGGAGAAAAACGGTTTCCAGTTAAAATATCACTTTCATAATAAATTCTATAGTGGCACATTCATATAATTCCAATCCAGAATATTTATGCTTCTCCTGAACTTCTTTCCTTCCACAGTGAGAGTAGCATGTTTGTCTCCAAGAGACGTTTCATTTTGAAGACGTGCGGAACCACCCTCTTACTGCAAGCACTGGTGCCTCTGCTGGAACTCGCTAGGGAGTACTGCGGCTTCAATGCCATTGAGGTCAGATATGTCAAAAAAAAAATATATAATGGATGTCTGACAGTGGAATGCAAAATAGCTGTTTTGTAGTTTTTACCTGATACCTGCTGCTGTTTGTCATCTGATTTTTCTTTATTTTGCAGAATTTCTTCTACTCCCGCAAGAACTTCATGAAGCCGACCCACCAAGAGTTCCCTCATCGAAACTTCCAGGAGGAAGTGGACTTTCTCAGCCAGATTTTCCCAAGTGCGTAATATTATGCAACTTAGCCCCACCTGCCTCGTTCCCTTTTTCCCCCCTTAAAAGGATTAATTGAGGTTTGCAGCATTATACAACATTTGTCACGCAGTGCTTTAGACTTTTACTTTATCATATCTAAGTGTGATGAGGAAGGCTGAAGAGTTGCCTTGGGCTCGAGTTGCGTGTTTGAGATTTTCATGTGAACAGTAAGTACAAGGCCAACTAAAACAAACCTTTGTTTTTGCTTGTCCCAGATGGTGCTGCCTACTGTATGGGGCGTCTGAACTCTGACTGCTGGTAAGCATCATACAGTTTCCCATGCTGCTTTCAGCTATGTGTTATGCCCACAGTGTTGCTGATATCAGTTGATGTTTTGGGGGGGTTTTTTTGTGACAGAGGTTAACACCATCCTTGAAAGTTGCTGTGATGATGGGATTCTTGTTTCTGTCTTGAATAAAAAGGCAAATGAACCAACAAGAAACTAGATAAATGAAAAGGCAGCTGATTGTAGAGTCGACTGTGGTGGTTCTTCAGCCACCATAGGCTATGTATTTTTGCATCATGGCACAGATAATGGCTGTCTGCTATAATCATGAAATGGAGGTAAAAAGGTCAAAGACTGCTTGCTGGGTTTTTGTGCTGGTATAAAAGCTTGAAGAAGGACCGTTAACGCCACCTATTAATCTGTCAGTTATTCTCCTGATTATTAGTTTAGTTGTTTCAGCCATAAAATGTTGATTAGTGTTTCCCAAAGCCCAAGACAATGTTCACAGATGTCTTGTTTGAACAGAGTTAAGAAACCAGAACCAATCACATTTATGTAGGTGGAATAGGCATTTTTCTTTAAAAAAAAAAAACCAAAAAACGCAACAACAACGAAAAACTACTCAAACTGTTTAATCGATTATCAAAATAGTTGTTAATCAATTCAGTAGTAGATTACTAATAGATTAATCATTCCATCCCTTTGCAGAACCTCCACTGCAGTCTTGTCATGGTTAAACTCAAAACTGCTTTCTCCTGATTTGATAACAGCCTGTAAAAACCTTTCACTCCCACAGGTACCTGTTTACTCTGGACCTACCAGAGTACTGGGAGAACAAGCATGCGGATCAGACGCTGGAAGTTCTGATGAGTGACCTCGATCCGGCCATTATGGACCAGTTCTACATGAAAGATGGTGTTTCTGCAACTGATGTCACTCGTGTGAGTAGATACATCAGCATGCCAACATTCCTCAACACACATGAGCAGACGGGGAGGGTGGAGAAACCGTGAATCGATGCTGACGTACTTTTTTCCTCTTGTTGCAGATGAGTGGAATTTGTGACCTGATACCAGGTTCTGTGATCGACGCCACAATGTTTAACCCTTGTGGATACTCAATGAATGGAATGAAGGCTGACGTGAGTGTGTCTTTGTGTTTGAGCGGTTGTCATGTCTTGTTATGTTATGTCAAGTCTAATGAATGCTGATGCTAATCATTCCTGTGAATGCGGCTCTGCTTGTTTCTCCAGGGAACTTACTGGACCATCCACATCACCCCAGAGCCAGAGTTCTCCTACGTCAGCTTCGAAACCAACCTCTCCCAGACATCATACGATGATCTGGTCAGAAAGGTGGTGGAGGTGTTCAAGCCAGGAAAATTTGTGACCACGCTTTTTGTCAATCAGGTGTGTTTAAAAAGCAAACTTGCTTTCGTTCAGTGTGAGTTTTAATGCCATTTGTCACTGGGTAAATTCTTTGTCCCGCTGTTTGCCTCCGCAGAGCTCCAAATGTCGCAGTGTCTTTTCTTCGGCCCAGAAACTCGAGGGCTACAAACGTCTTGACCGCCAGTTGGCTCAGTTCAACGACTACAATTTTGTCTTCACAAGCTACGCCCGGAACCACCAGCAGAACCAGCAGAGCTGAGGGTTGAGGATGAAGAAGAGGCGTAAAAAGAAAGATGGCTGCTCCTGGCTCCCCACCTGCGGCCGGCTTCACCCCTCAGTAGAGAGCTTGGCGTCTTCCTCTTCTCCCCCACTCCTTGTCCTCCTCCCCCCCTTGTGCTGCTGTCGTTGTCCAGACTCTCAGAGTGCTGACGTGGTCGCGAGCCCTACTTTATCCTCCAGTTTGAGTTGTTTGCATTGTTGTTCCTGTGACTTAGATCTCTTGCATGAAAGCTCTTTTCTCTGTTTTGATATTCTAGCTCACTCTTGCTGTGACCTTGAAGTGCATGTAGAGGAATTAAACACGCTCCGTTTGAGGCTATCCACCTGTGCTGCCCAGTACGACGGTCCCTTCCTGCAGGTGTCCCCCCTCATCCCCCACAGACAAGGCTTCCGACCGCACTAGGCCAGGGCCCTGACATGCTCAGATCAGTCTGCCTCTTTATGAGCTCAGCCTGCCCTTTTTTCTTTTTTTTTTTCCTTCATTTTTTTTTAATTTTCAAATTCAGACCCAGTCTACATCTAATATTCCCTCCAATGTTACAATCGGTATTTTTGAGTGCACTTTAAAAACCTGTTTAGTCACGGTACGGAAAAAGAAGGCCAACCTCTGTCTCAAGTCTGATTGAATGTGTAAGTCATGGTAAGCTTTTGGCCTTTTCTGATCTGTCATACCTGTCCGAGATCCTTTGAATGCCATACTTGCTGTTTAATGTCAAGCTATTGGATATTTGCAGCTTGTTTATCTCTGTGCTCTTGGGTTGCCACAAACTGCACTAAAGCAAAAGGCTTTCTGCTTTGCTGGGCTTTGACTCCTCTAGCACCTGTGTTCATTCATTTGTGCTCCTCCACCTCGACAATCGTATAGTCCTCGCGTTTCCCCAAATAGACAGGCTTTTAAAGTTGTATGCCTAGAAATATATGAATATGAATCATTGAAGACACTTTGTTGCACTCAGCTTCTTTTTGAGCTACATGTGATATATGAAATTGTATAATATATAGGAAGCTTCCATCCTATAGACTCCATAGTCATATTCAGCACTCTGATTTTCCACATACCCACCAGTTGGTTAAATGGAAAATGTTGAAAGTGAATGTAGCGCAGGCCGTGTAAAGCAGCGGTCTGCCCCCTCCCATCTTTCGAATGTACATGTCTCTAGAGAAAAGCCTGGACCAGGCTGAATGTACAACTCCAGGAGAGCACACCCTCCTCTTCTCACACTTGCTCACACACACACACACACACACACACACACAGCTCACAATGACCTCTGTCGAGCAGCCATTGTCCAGCTTGCAGTAGGTCTCCCCCTGCCAGAGTCAGACTGGCCCCAAAACTGTGACACGACTAGAGCCAGCCCTCCTGGCCAGTGCCCGCTCTGAATGGGAAATAATGAATCAGACACTTTTTGCTTAGTTGCCCAGCAAAGCATTTTTCTTCTTGCTACATAATATCCCCCTCTCTCTCTCTCTTTCCGCCCCATACAGAGAAGTGTAAGCACATAATAGAAGCCCACCAGTCTGAGCATGCCAGGGTGTTCCCGGATCATTCCACATGTAACCGCTGCATAAACTGCCATTTTATTAAATTTATTGTGCCCAGACAATTTTTGCAGTGAATTGGTTGAAAATGTGACTCGCCTTGCAGTTTTTTTCTTTTTTGTTTGGATCAATGCCCTTTGTTCACCGAGGGGGAAAATCCTGTGACACTATGGTGCATGTGACTACTAGTGCTGTGTTGCTTAACAGTGTAGCGTAGCGCCGTCTCTTCCTCCTTTTTGTCAGTAGGTCTGTGCTTCACCACCCTCTTGTTCTACCAGATGAAAGTTGTAGCCTCCGCATCCTGATGTGTTTTGGTTAGGCGGGGAATCTTCTATCTTTTTTGGAGTTGGGTCAACTTGTCATTAACTTAAAGTTGCAGACAAGTGCTGAAAGCAGGTTAGACTTGATATTCGTTACCTCATGAAACATTTTTCCTCACCTCTCCACTGCCTGTTGAGTCCAGTGGTGTTCACAGTGCTTCTCCTGCCAGAGAATGCCCTTTGAATTTTCGCCCAGAGAAGACCCAGTGGGAGTCTTAACCTGCTTTTAGCCTTGTAGTGTGCATATATATATATATATATATGCACAGAGTTGGAGCAGTTCATGTAAAAATTAGCAGTGAACTTGACACTGGAATAGTTTGTCTGTCTTGGTGTTTGAGTGGTTTTGTTCTTTCCTTGAGGACCAATCTCTGCCCTTACATGATCTGCTCTCAAACTTGCTGTCAAATGACTTAGTTCTGCCATGACTATTATGGGTCCTTTTTTTATGAACTCACACATTGAGGGACTTGCTAATTGTACTTGGATTAATTACATTTTAGCCTTGTTGGTGTGGATTATTGCTGGGGTTTTTTTGTGTGTGTTTTTTCTTTTTTTTTTTTTTTTTTATACAGTGAATTCAAAATGCATTTTTGAAGTTGAATTTTATACAAAAAATATTTTGTGTTTTTGCTGCGGACCAATATTTTATTTTATTTTTTGTTTTCCCCCCCCCTTTTTGTCCAAATGTTTATTTTGTTGTCAAACCAGTGTTCAGAGGTAGTGTGATCTGATGTTAAGGGATGACCTTTTCAAAGCTGACTAAATCATTTATTTTTTTTCACTCTATCTTCTCTGCAAGTCTTCTGAAAGACTGCAGAGGGAGGGAAAGTGAAAGCCTCCCCACAGGTGAGAGGGTGCAGCTGCAGGATGTACTGAAGGAGAAACTTTGCTGTTCTAATTCTTTCTTTTGCTGTTCTTTGGATTGTCAAGATGTGCTAAATATATCTGTGCTACGAGCTTGAAGCTTAATAAAAAAATATACTTATCTGTGTAATTGTGTTCTTTATTTCATGTCTTTTGGTGTTTAGTAACATTAAGGACAGAACATCTAAAACACAACAGATAAACCTCACAATAAGGACCTTGCAGCATGACAGTATAGCTCACCAAACGGTTAAATGTGAAGCCTACTTGCTTATAAAATACTACAGAGAAAAGTATTAACTCTAATAGGCTGTGAGACTTTTATATTTTATTCAGTAATAAACTGAAACGGTTGTGTGTCTGGACACATACAAGTCCTAACCCATCTACACATCAGGATACTGCACTTCCATAAAGTTATTAGAGAATGATCAAAATCAGTGTCACAAGCTGAGACATCCAGACTTTTAGTTCCTGGTGTGCTTCAAAAGTATTGGATTTTCCATAGACTAACTGGATAGCATCTCCCATTCCTACCTGTTAGATGTCTGTTTTTGAACATGATAATGCAGGGTCTTACAATGTTCAGTCTCGAGACGAATAATTTTGTTGACAGTGTATGTATATATATATATATAGAGAGAGAGAGAGTTGAGTGATTACTATGATTCTTACAGGTTTGCTTTTGGGAGGTATGTGATGATGATATACTGATGCCAGAAATAGGTTAGGCGTATAGCAACGTGAAACTGAAACAGTTGTGATCATAAAACTGTAAAAAAAACGTTTTAAAAGCCCGTGAAGACAAGATGGACTGCTGATATTAGCAGTTACATTGATTTATTGAGTGCTAAATAGCAGCTTACGCAGCACGCTTATTCTGGCACCGTCTATATATGGACAATAATAAAAATGTCATTCGTTTATTCATCCAGTGAAGTTCAGATACATGTCAGCGTTTCAAAGCCTGTAGTTATTTTAGCCTGTGGCTCCCCTAGTGGGCAATCTTGCTTGGTTAGACACTAGCTGCTGTTAAGTTACTTGAAACAGGATATCAACCTCTATACCACCAAAGAAGAAGAAAAAGACTGCTGTTGTCTTCCGGCGCTTGAATTCACGTGGAAGAGCGACAACGTGAGCGCTGCTGTTGCTGGCAGGAATACGAAGGAAGGAACAAAAATGACGCAGCTAGATGGTGTAGTGTAAGTTTGATAATCCAACATAACTTTGTTTAAGTGTCCATATATATTTTCAACTGAATTATCTTGTTCACCGCTCGTGAAACTAACCTTGTAAGGACTTCTAACGTTAGCCTCGCACAACGTTTGTCAGCTAACATTAGCTTAATGTATAGACAGAAATTTATTATCTTTAGTGTAAAATTACAAGAATATTTGTAACTCAAGTCGCTCGTTAACTATATTTGGTGCAGATTACATAATGCCAAGCTAGTTTTGGTTTGTCATGTTTGTGACTTTATAGGTAACCTGTGATTGTCATTGACGAATCAGTGAAAGAGAAAACTTACTTATTCAGAGGTTGGTGGTCCTGGACAGATCAGAATCAGAATCAGAATCAGAATCAGCTTTATTTGCCAAGTATGTGTGACCATACAAGGAATTTGACTCCGGATTTTTCTCTGTCCTGTGCACCATACAAAATACAAAAAAGCAATAATAATAATAAAAAGAAGAATAAAATATTTACAAGAAAAAAAAAATATATATATATATATATATATATACATGTAGTGCAAACAGTGGAATGAGGTAGTGCAAACAGTGTGATGGTTCACACAATGGCAGGTGGTTTATGGGGAGATCAGGGAGACAGCCTGGGGGAAGAAACTGTTTTTGTGTCTGGTGGTCTTGGCATACAGAGCTCTGTAACGCCTACCAGAGGGAAGCAGATCAAACAGTTTGTGTGCAGGGTGTGAGGGGTCTGCAGTGATGCTTCCTGCCCGTTTTTTGACCCTGGACTGGTATAAGTCCTGGATGGAGGGCAGGTCGGCCCCGATGATTTTTTCTGCAGACCTGATTGTCCGTTGCAGTCTGTTTCTGTCCTGTTTGGTGGCCGATCCAAACCAGACAGTGATGGAAGTGCAGAGAACAGACTGGACGATGGAGGTGTAGAAGATGGTCAGCAGCTCCTGAGGCAGGTTGAACTTTTTCAGCTGTCGCAGAAAATACAACCTCTGCTGGGCCTTTTTTCTGATTAGGTCTACGTGGGACTTCCACTTGAGATCCCGGGCGATTGTAGTTCCCAAGAACTTAAAGGAGTCCACAGTAGACACTGTGTTGTTGAGAATGGTAAGAGGAGGTACGGTGGGTGGGTTCTTCCTAAAGTCCACTGTCATCTCCACAGTCTTGAGCGGGTTAAGCTCCAGGTTGTTCTGACCACACCAGAGGACCAGCTGGTCTACTTCACGTCTGTAGGCAGCCTCATCACCATCCTTGATGAGGCCAACTACAGTTGTGTCGTCCGCAAACTTAAGTAGTTTTACGGACGGGTCCCCTGAGGAGCAGTCGTTAGTGTATAGGGAGAAGAGCAGCGGGGAAAGAACACACCCCTGGGGGGCGCCAGTACTGATGGTTCTGGTGCTGGAGGTGATGCTCCCCAGCCTCACCTGCTGCCTCCTGTCAGTGAGGAAGTTGTAGATCCACTGAGAGGTGGAGGTCGGCACTGTGAGCTGTGAGAGCTTCTGGCGGAGGATTTCTGGGATGATGGTGTTGAATGCAGAGCTGCAGATGGAGGTTCTTGTCGCTTGCTTTAGAATGATTCCCCTTCAGTATTCCTCTTGCATTAAAGCTATGTTTTCAGCAATTACTACTACACTACTGCTGCATCAGTATGGAAGGAACTGTAATTTAAGTCATACTGAGTTTTTCTGTACAGTTGGCAGCAATGCTTGTGTAATCTGACAACAGTCGTGTACTTTATGGCCATTTAATTTAATTTGAGGAAGCTGCAGTGTTTCTTATAATTACTTTATAAAAGACAACTAATGGCCAAAATTAGGATACCTTTTCTGCAAAGTAGTTATTTAATATAGGAGGATAAGGAGGCAAAAATGGGGGGGGTATCACTCAACTTGAAACAGGATGCCAAATTGGTGAGCTTGTCAATTTTGTATTATACAATGATGACAACAAAAAGTGATGTTGAAGAATGAATTCATAGAAAGCTCCTGACAATCAGTACCATGTTTAACAGTCATTTCTTTTTTCATGATTATTGTTTTGGATATTTTTTGACAAGTGACTAAGTAATCAAACCAGCCACACTGAAGAGACCATGCACCCTGACAGCTCCCTGTTAGGCTGGGTTTTTTTGTTGTTATTTTCTGTAGCAATGAGCTCCGCTGGCAGTTTGTCATCTCCTCCTGTGCTTGTGTGTCCTCAGTAAACCCAAGACAAAGCGCTCCAAGCGCTTCTTGGAGAGCAGAGCACCCAAGCTGATTGAGGATGTGAAGACCGCCATGATTATGAAAGGAGGGAACACCAGTCAAACCATCACCCAGACCCTCAAAGACATAGTGAGTAACCTCCAAACTACGGTACTATGAAAGGTTAATAATCCTCTGTCAGTATCCACTTGCTAAGATAATAGACAGCAGTCTAAATCCCTCTGTCAGAAGCTCTGCTCAAAAGCAAAGATAACATAAAAGTTTATCATCCCAGTTGTTCATTGCCACTTTGTTTTGCACTGCTGGTTTGTACTTGAATCTACAGGTGCATCCAAATATGATATACAACCTGGTTAGGAAACCTGAAAGGTCAAACGTCCTAAAGTCATGCAGACCGTGTAAATGAACCAAATGTTTTTTGTTGTTGAAAGATCTGCTTTAAAATTTGTGTTTCCGTTTTTAAACCATTAAACGATTTCCAGCAATGACACCTGTTAACATTCTACAATGAAAGTGATGAATATAATTGAAACTTATTGTTATATCAGTAAAATTTATATTAATGAAGCCAAGCTTTTAAAGTGATGGAATGTGACTGATCTGGCTCTGTATGCAGGCAGGGCTTAAGAGCATTAGACAGGACAGTATATATTTTTTTTTTATGGGAGAGCAGATTGAAGCTCCCTTTTCTCAACACATTATCAGTGATGCATAGATTTCAACCACATTAGCGATTTAGTTTAAAGGGACAATTCACCACAAAATCAAGATGAGATAGTTTTCCTTTTACCTGTAGTGCTGTTTATCGATCTAGACCTCTTTGATGTTAGTTGCAGAGTTAGTCTAGATAATCCACAGACCTTGTTGTGAGCAGTTTCATGCACAGGTGTAGTTTTGATTTAGGGGTGAACCGTCCCTTTAAATGAAAACTGCGGACTGACTTGCAGAATTGTTAATTCATTCTTTTTTGCTGCAGTATGCCCTGAAGAAGCCCAATGCTGTGCTTTACAAGAAGTAAGTGGCTTTTATCTCAGAAATGTACTAATAGGATTTGTGTGACTTTGTTTTGTTTTCCCTGGTAAACAATTTAAGATAAGATAAGATAATCCTTTATTAAACCCATAACTGGGAAATTACAATGTTACAGCAGCAAACAGGATATGGAAAGACATAACTAATTGCTAATTTGAAATAAATTAAAGCTTTTTACATTGTTTTTCAGTACTTTATTTTATTTTCATTTGTAATCACATCTCACTGGCTTCAGGGATAAACCCTAACTTTAAGTTATATTGTACTTTTCTACTGAAAACAATTTCATTTTGTTTTTACATTCATTTGAGCAAAAATGTCAGTTTCCTTTACTTCCCTTTCTTGCTGAACTCGGCAGGTTTTCTAGTGTTTTCTTGGGTCAAATTTAAGATGTAGGAATATGAACAGTGTCTTATGAAAAAGAATTTAGATTTGTTGTTGCTCAGCATGGGACACCAGTAGGCGTGACAGAATCCTATAGAATCATTATTGAATTTAACTCAGAAAACTGGATGTCGATTGTCAAAGTCAACATGGACACATCTGTTTGTTTTTTAGGAAGAACATCACACGACCATTTGAGGACTCAACATCACTTGTAAGTGTGCTCCCCAAAGGCTTTATTACAATCCAGCATCTTCATATGTTTTCCAGTTTGATAGCTAATCATTTCAGTTTTTTCTCAGGAATTTTTCTCCAAGAAGACCGACTGCTCGCTGTTTCTGTTTGGCTCCCACAACAAGAAACGGCCAAACAATCTCATATTTGGTAAATTTTCTTCTTGTCTCTTCATGTCACTCAACAACATACAGTGAGATGCCAGTATGATTTTCAGTAAAGCAAACTTGTCTTTAACTTGCGTTTGCATGTTCTCTAACTGTAGCAAGGATGTTTCTTTTATCCAACATTTCTACATCCGTGTTGCGTCTTATTACGCACCTGTTACAATCTGTTGGCAGCCATAGAAAATATTGCTGTCTGTGAGGAATGATATAACTCATCATGCTGTCTTTCCACGTGCTCAAAGGTCATGTCAGTTTTGAGAAACTGCACGCTAAACGATGTGTTTTTGCTTTGGTTTGTTTGCAGGTCGTCTGTTTGACTTTCACGTGCTCGATATGATTGAACTTGGAATTGAGAAGTACGTCTCTCTGAGTGACATTAAGGTAAGGGTGGCTGTTGTTCAGCTAACGTCGGTGTAGTCAGCTGAGGACGGTTTCTGCACACCTTTAACTGTTATGCTGATCTAATATGTGCGAGTTGTATTGGATTTGGCTCAAGTGCGTTTAGTGCTTGCACTTTTTGCCTTTATTATTTATGTATTTAGCCTTGGTAGACTTGTTTAGATGTGATGTTACAGTAGTGGTCGCCCTCTTACTGCCGGCTCAGTGTGGGAGAGCAGGTGGACCTTTTCTGTTCAAGCAGAAAAAGCTTTTCTTTTTTTCTTTCTTAAATGAAGATCATCATGATCTCATTCACTTGACTGGCACAGATCACGCAAACACACTTAATGTGACCATACATTTATAATACAACATCGGATAGCAAAAGTTCAGATACATTTAATTGTCAGAACAGACTGATTTGTAGTATTACCAAGACCGCCAAACCAGCTTAACCAGGTAAGACGACACTGATATTTTGTCTCACTTTGTTGATAGTAGTTTTCCACTTTGTGTGTGGGGTGTGGACTAACCATTGCAGCCAGACAAAGTGACTGAGGGGATACTGGTAATAGTCCACCATCTTTAAACATCAAGTTTTTGTGTTTGTCCATCGCAGGCCAGCAAATGTCCAGAGGGGACCAAACCAATGCTTGTGTTCGCAGGCGAAGCTTTTGATAGCGACAATGAACACAAACGTCTTAAGAGTCTGCTGATAGGTATGAACTAATAATATTCAGTGAATGTGTTTCTAGATTTTGTTTAGGTGGAAACTGTAATTTTGTTCTTCTGCTAATATTTCTTTCCTTCTCTTTCAGACTTTTTCAGAGGTCCCACTGTGTCTGCGGTGCGTCTGGCAGGTTTAGAACACGTTCTGCACTTCACTGCCCTGGATGGGAAAATCTACATGCGTAGCTACAGGTATAGAAATTAAATGGTTGAAAAAACTTTGTGGCTCTTTTTTGTTTTTGTTTTTTTTACCCACTGTCACCTTCATCAACTCTTCACGCCAACATTTTTAGATCCTTTGAAAAGAATTTTAAGTCGGTGTGTGCACGACAGTCAGCCCTATGTTGTTTCTGCTAACGTCCTCCACAACTCTGATACTGATGTCATGTGTCACTGTAGGTGTCTGCTCAAGAAGTCTGGGTGCCGGACACCCCGGATAGAGCTGGAGGAGATCGGGCCATCGTTGGACTTCACCATAAGAAGAACACATTTGGCCTCAGATGATTTATATAAGTTAGCTCACAGACAGCCAAAGGCTCTAAAGGTAAAAATCACCTGGACAGAATTCTCCAGACTCACTCTCAGCTTTCCTTTAATGCAAAATGTAAATAAATAAAAATCAGAGGCGTTCAAACTGTGAAAATGTTGGATATGTTAACATAAGAGTCGCTTGGGCAAGATTGTCTTGGAATGCTTGCAAACTTATGTTTTTAATGACAAAGGTTTTATGGGTGATACAAGTTAAAGCAGCTGAACTGTTATTAGATCTTGACCAACAGTTGATTGCGAAATGTATGGCTTGTCCTGAAGGTGGCGCCAGAGGACAAACCATATTGGTTCTTAACTTAAACTTACTTACTCCTTATAAGGCTGCTGTTCAGGGGTTGGGCTTGGCCTCTTACTTCCTGTTAAGGGAAATCTTAATGCTTCAGCATACCAAGACATTTTGGACAATGCTATGCCTACAACTTTGTGGCAACAGTTTGGGGAAGGCCCTTTTCTATTCCAGCATGACTGTGCCACAGTGCACAAAGCATAAAGACATGGCTGGATGAGTTTGGTGTGGAAGAACTTGACTGGTCCACACAGAACCCTGACCTCAACCCCATCCAACACGTTTGGGATGAACTGGAGTGGAACTTTGCAGGCCTTTTGGATCAACATCAGTATCTGACCTCAGAAATGCTCTACTGAATGAATGGGCAAAAAATCCTAGAGAAACACTTCAAAATCTTATGGAAAGAGTGTGATGTCTTTAAAGTCATTGTAGGTGTAATGATCAGTTGTCCCTATACTTTAGTTAATAGGACTTTCAGCGTCCCTTAATTCACATTTGATATCTACCCAGTGCTTTTGTTTTAATCATTTTGCTGACATTATCCAGTTAATATTAATTGTTTATGTGCTTTAGCCTACTTACAGGTGAGTGAGTTAACCTGGATATGAAGTGCTGTTGTGCAAAATAATACAAAAATAGTTCCTAAAGAGATGAAATGGATCCTCCTTCATTTAAAACAAAATAAATAGAAAATCAGCAGCAGCAGTCATATTTCATATTTCAATGTGCCTATAGGGGAAACACTGAGGTGTCATTAGTGGAAAAGTGGGGCCTGTGGTACAAATTGACTGTGTCTTTGTCAATATTTAATGTAGGTTTTTGTTCACTAAATCAGTAAAATGTTCCAAGAAATAGCTGCAGAAAATAAGTTGCCTAAATAAGAGATAATTTCACAAACTGGTGTCATTAATGTGTCTCTTCTTCACTGTTACAGCCAAAGAAGAAGAAGAACATTTCCCATGATGTCTTTGGCACCAAGTTAGGTCGCGTGCACATGCAGAAGCAGGATCTGTCCAAGCTGCGCACGCGTAAGATGAAGGGTCTGAGGAAGAGGAAGGGAGAGGTGGTGGCTGGAGACCAGGATGGACAGGCACCCAAAGTGGCCAAAGTAGAGAGCTGATGTGGCTTTTATCATCTACGCATAAGGATTAATGTCCAGCACACACCAGTGTGGGTCACATTGGTACTGTACAGTCACCTTGTCCATAAGACTGACCATGTGTTGATCATCATGCCAACTTTTACTGCCATGGATGGGCATGTGAGCAGTCACCAGGCAACAAGGATGTATTGCTGCTGCCCCCCATTGTGTTTTCATCCCTCTTTTCCATGTGACTTTCTGATGTTTCATTGTCTCAGTTCTCTGATAAAACCACATGAGCATCAGAAAAAGTGCAACAAATCTAAATGTATCACCTACAGTTGTAGAATTTGCAGCAGAATCAATTACATATATTTCCTGTTAAACCAGTCCTTCCCTCTTGATAACCTTTAATAAATAATAATTGAAGAAACACAAAGGTTTTCTTTTAGCATATACCAAGTGCCATGTATCTAGGATTAAAGATGGTGACTAATGGTTCCTTTGACTGACAAGTGCTACTTCTATAATTGTTTTTAAATGTATTTATGTTAGACTAGATTTAGTTATTTGGGTTTAGTAGAATAAGGGCCATGTTCTGACTGAGTGGTTTGATAAACTTCATATTCAGGTGATATTAATTGAAATCCATCTTTGTTTTGTTCAAAAAAAGAAAGCCGTTCTGCTATCTGCAATCCAAGCTACTTGCATTAAACCTTGAAAAAGAAATAGTTTAAAATGCTGGGCGATGAATCGGTGTTTACAAAAGCGCTTAAATGCTTTGCTGTTTGACAAAACACAAATTATCCGTTTAGTTTATTTACCATCAGAACATTGCAGCAACATGATTATACAACAACGATTTAGTATTTTTGACTTACGTATGAAGTCTAATTGACAGGCTAATCTGTCAGTGCAGCCAGGTGTTTTTCATTCACAACAGCAAGCTCTTAAACTCCTCATTTGTTCTGTTTACTGATTTACCAAACTATTCAAAGGGCATAATTTAACATTTCTCCTCTAAAAATGGCTTGTCATTGTACTAAGAGTGGGTCATTTATTTGCTCCCTTAAAATTTCTGCTGACTGCACATGTGCTTCTGTCTGTCTTTCCATCTGCTTGCCTGGCAGTTTGTCTATTTTTAGCAGCTGGAAAGGGAAGTGAAACCTTTCATAGCAGCAGTGAGGGTGCTGCAGGAGGGAAGTATTAGACTGTGCACACAAAGTATGTTTTTTTAAAAAAAACTAGTCGTGAAAGACGCATTTACTAAAGCAATATTTTGTATGTATTCAGTACTTGGGGGTCAGGATGAATGACAGTGTCCAATCAGCTGCAGGATTCCCCGGAGCCCCGCCCCATCCGCCTTGTGCATTTATAATGCAACTGCATCGAATTGACAGTTACTGTAGGTACAGATGTTGCGTCGACCACCGTAACTACAGCTTCACCTGAATGGATGCATCTTTATCCTGACCAGAAAGCCGTGATTTCTCAGACATAACCTGTATTTGACTTTTCATTTTTCTTACCCCTGTCATTGGCTGCATACCTGCAGATTTTAAAAAAACGGCGCTTAACTCTTGACGCTTCTTGCTTTTTAATTTAAAAAAAAACCCTGACAGAAAAACAATGACAGAAGGGAACAGTATCTCAGAAGTTGATCCAGCGGGTAAGGAGGAAGCCGCCGGCGAGCCCTCAGAAGAGAAGCGGCTGGAGGAGGAAAAGAAGGAGAACGGGGAGAGCAGTGTGACCGTCCCGTTGGAAGCCGCAGCTACAGGAGAGGAGGAGGAGGACGAGTTTGTGCATCCCGAGGGCGGCTGGGGATGGCTGGTCATGCTGGCTGCAATGTGGTGCAACGGCTCGGTGTTTGGGATCCAGAACGCCTTCGGTATACTCTTCCTCTCCCTCCTCCGAGAGTTTGGCTCCGAGCACGATGACGACCTCCGCTTCAGGACAGGTGAGTGAGGTTATTAGGGGTTACGCATGGCAAGAGGTGTCACATTTGAATTTACCGCAATTAGCTTTACGATTTAGATCATCATTATTATTTTGTTGTGTGACACACAAAAATAGTTTGCAAAGGAAGGTCATTTAACGTGTCCGGAAGAAGCCTTAATTACTAAAACTCTCAGCCAGTTCATCTGAGGTTCTCCATGTGGTGCCACTCGGTGAATTGACAGTTTGCCTGCCACTAAAGTTAACGTGAACGGTGTTGTTCACGGACCCATGGCGTGAAAAGGTTTGTGGCGGGGAATTGAACCAGTGGCCTTGGCACGAGCTGACTTATCCACACTCACATGCTATCCAGACCCGTGGAAAATTAATGCCGTTTACTTGTTTTATAGGTTTTTTTCCTTTACTACAACAGAATGGGTAAAATGCGTTTGCCGTTTAGCCAACTGTACGTTACATGCTGTCAAGTTAGCTAACGTCAGCTAGCAGCTGGTAATATGATATGTCGTTTCCTGCACGACAGAAATGGAACTGAACAAAAGAATGTGAGGTTAAATGGCACGGCTCCGGTGATATAAGGTGCTTTATGCTTCTTGGCGGCCAGGTGATGCCGTGGTTGTAAATGAGATGGCTGTAGTTGGTTTCAGTCAGAAACCGAGTGGTGTTGTGTGAAAGTTGACAGTTTACAGTTTGAAGCACGCTTTCAGTGACGGCAAAGACGGGGAGAAGCACGAGAGAGAGATTCGGTGTGGCGCTTAAGTTATGAATGAACAGATGCTGCATTTAAAAGAAAACAAACCAACTATCCTTCACATTGAGCAAATGATTTAACAGGCTTTACGCTGTGCCTCCTATGGCGCAATCCTGTAACTTCATGGGTGAAGGCACATTTGTTGACCACACATGATCAATTACAAGAGCAGAACAGGGGGGTAGAGTTTAAGTAAAGGTCATCACTGTCTCTTTGTGTGTGTGTGTGCGTGTCAGAAAGAGAGAGGTGGCCTTAAAAATAACGAACATATGGTATGTTGTGCGTAGATTATCACTACCTGTTGTTGGTTGCCGTTTGGCAAATGAGTGTCACCACTGTTTGGTGTGTCTGCATTGTAACCTAAAAGTCAGAGGATACACTGTGTGTAGACTAACAAGCCGTTTCAACACGATGAGAGGTCTCACTCTGGGGGAGTTGAGAGAACAGATTCTACTTTTTGTGATCATATGAACATCTGTGTTTTGTTCATCTTCTTCTACAGTCTTTTTGCTTTTAAAGGCAAAATCACTGACAGTAATCAGATCTCTCCACTAGAGCAGTCACCAGTAATTGCAGAAACTGTAGCATCACTGACAGAAGCTCCCCATTCATCCCTTTGAGCTACGGTGGCTTGTAAATGACCCTAGTAATGAAGACGTAATATTTAAGAACACAAATAACTACAGTGATATTACCGTTGTGTCATTTCCCTTACTTGACTTAAGAGTGAAACTTTTGTGATTTGAAGGGACTTGATGTTCCTGTAGGTTGTATTTCATATTTGCACTGTCTCTTATGTTAAATGGGTGTATTTTTTGCTTTTTCATTTCAATGAACTTTGTTTCATTTCTCTGTGCACTACACATACGTGGTTGTAATGACCATAAAAACTCCTTCGGTCTCCAGACAGACACATATCATTTGATCATAACCATAACCTGAATGTGACACTGGTGATACACAGGTATGGTGGAGTAAAAAGATTTTCCTTCAAAATGTGAAAGTAGCAAAAAAAGGAAATACTCAAGTATTGTACAAGTACCTCAACATTGTACTTAAAAATATGTTTTTATTATTACTATTGCCATAGCTCTGGCTGACATGCATATACTCTGTGCAACTCAAGCCAAAGATATATGCAGCGCCCTCCCCCCGTTCTTGGGCTCTCATGTCTTGATGAGTGATGTCTTCCCCATGTGAGGCAGAGACAACTGGACTGTGGGAATGTGGAGAGCAGTGGACAACAGTTGGAAGGGTTTTTTTCTTCTGTTTCCACATGTGATATAAAGGCACTGGATACACCTTTGCATGCTGAAGATAACTACAGTCTAATAACAGAACTCTGGAACAAGATGTGATTTCAAACTGGGGACATTTATTTGACTGTTTTGTATGTCTGTTGTCCCTTAACAGGACTGTTCTTAATCCTGTGAAGCTAAAATGATAATAGTGATCAAAAATAAAAGGAATGAGAAACCCACATTCCACTATTTTCAATAATATGCTACTTATACTACTCAGCAGGATGGTTCTCCCTTGTGAGCCGGGTCCTGCTCAAGGTTTCTTCCTGTTAAAAGGTTTTTCCTTGCCACTGTCTGCTTACTCGGGGGTTCAGGTTCTGGGTTTCTGTAAAGCATCTAGAGACAATTTTGATTGTATAAGGTGCTATATAAATAAATTGAACTGAATTATAATAATAGGTGAGGTGAGTTATGTAGTAATGTAGAATGGTTGGTTTGCCATGAAAAAGAACACATTGTGCCTTTTGGAGCGAGTTCAAATGTGATGTAATCACTTGGGTCTCTCCAAACCTTTGAACCTGGCTCCTTCTGGAATTGATTTGATCTCGACACAGAGTTTTTTTAGGTTGGGGGTATTCAACTAAACTTGTTAAGAAGTCACTCTTATAAATTACTGATGTGCTCCAACATCTGGCCAAGTCAGGCTTGTTCATGTTTATTTCTGCATGGATCGACCATCTTGCTGTTCACACAGCTGTCTCATCTTGGTTTGTTCCTTCTGGTTCTGACGCTCGTCAGTTTGAAGGAGCTTAGATATCACACATATTGAACCAAGGCATTTGAGTTTGTGTTGCTTAATTCTATCAAAAGTTGTCGTTAATGTAGCAGCTAGCTGTATTTACATGGGAGGATTCTGTGTCATGATTTACAGGATATGTAGCAGATGGAGGGTTCTCTGTTGAGCTTTGGACCTCCAGTCACACCATGGAGCTGTTCTTCTATGAGAAGGTCCCTGTTTTGTTTGTGAGGGTGCACACATGCTTGCACTTGGGTGACGTGTTACATTCCTTCAGATGGTTTCACACTTTTCCCCTGATCTACCGGTGGTGGTAACACACCAAGATCTCATGCAATGTGCCAGCTAAGGCAGAGAAGAAGAAAGTAAACAGTGCTGATTAAAATGGATTGCAAATGTTTTATTAGGATGTAAATGTATTCAGCATATTTGTTAGACCTTAACGATTATGTGTTGATTATGTGATTATGTGACTATGTGTTTAGTTTGTCACCTCCTGTCCTGTCACTGTGTGGGAATGTGGTTTATCGTTCCCCACAGACGCTGTTTGAAACTACATGTTAGTTTTGTGCAGACGAGCCTGCTGCGTGAACACCATACTCAGTACGTTTTCCCCTTCTTTGGGCTCTTATTATGTAACCCACTGTGAAAGGTGCCAGCTGTCATCCAGCTGTCATCCTGCATCCAAACCTCTTGCAGCCCTTCTGTCAGCGCTTCATTTAGTCAGACGTGGTAGTCACCATTGTTGTAGTTCTGCTGTTTCTCTGATCGTTCTAGTTGATGTGTCACAAGATATGTTTCACTTATTGCATACCTTTTAGAAAGGTCAGTCAGGCTTTGTTTTCGTGGCCTAAGACAAGAAGAATTGTGTGTGACATCAGCAGTCTGGTAGGAACCTCTTCAAGTTGGGACACCAGGGTTTTCTCACTTCTCTGTGTGTGTTGAGTCTTGATCAGTGATGGTTACATAATCTCCACAATACCCAATAATGTACACAAATATATCAACATCCCTGTTTTAGATTTTAAAAGACCTGCAGCTTCAGTGGAGACGCCTGTCATTGAAGATTTCAAGTTTAGATTTAAAGGTTCAGGTTTAAATTTATCTGGTGTCTTACTGTCTTGTTTTTCTGATGACAATAACAGTACGTTTCCTACCATGCCCTGTTTTCCTGCACTTTCCTGCATCTCCTGACGTGAGTGCACATTCATTTGCGTGTTTTTCCTGAACGTGTTTGCCTGTTCCCAGAGACAAAGAGAGAGTAAAGTGCTGCTTCAACAAAGAAGACTGTGCTGAACAACTTGTCTTCCTGTCACGAGATCTATCTTGGCTGCTATCTTGAGTGGTTTTGAAGCTGGACACCGGTGTAGAGGAAGTGCCAAGGATGGCAAGAGGGTGGAGGGAGGGGTCAGGTGCCTTAACAGGCAGGATAAGAGGCCAGTCAGACTTGATAAACATCATGGATCATTCTAATAGGATTCCTTTCCTTCCACCGGTGGTATTTTTGTCTCAGTGAGAGGAGACTCAGGAGAAAAACATAAGTTTAATTGACAGAACTGAATGAGACCGTGATGAACTCCACTGGATATTTGCTGTAATCAGTACAGTAAAGACTACAGAGTAATTAGATTACCTTTGTGAGCTCTCTCATGACTTATAGCTGGGCAATAATTTGATCTCAGTGTTTTTCAGCTCTCTCTTAATCATATTAACGTTGTTGAGATTGATTTATACAATATATCACGATCATACAAATTTCAGTTCTCTAAATATGTATTTTCTTATCAAAATAATGTCAAATAAAGGTTTTGGCCTTGATCCTTGACATCTTAAAATTGGTATTTTGCAGGTCCTCTGCATGTTTTGAAATGGGACCCACCCACCTTATCCAGGCTGAGGACATGACCTCACCTATCAGACTAAGTTTATCATAAGGCAGCAGTCCCCCACCCAAGTTAATGCTGCAGCCCTTGCCCCATCTCTTGCCCCCATATACCAGGGACCTCTGAGTTTTAAATGTTACCAATAATCAACCGAAGATCACTAACTTCTACTCTAGCCGGACATTCTGCATGGCTCTCATTACGCAGTACATGCTTGAGGCATAACTTTAACATAAGGGGGTTGTCTTTGCCGCAGGTGGGACTTTACCTCAAACGTGTTTGGGACTTGCCCTTACTTGCTTCAAATACAGCGAGTATGGAGTTTTCCCGCTGGTAGTAGAGCAGTATATTAAGAGTTGTTAGCCAGTGTTATTGCAGTGAAGTGTGGTTTCAGTGAGGTGTAATATTCCAGTATATAATGATACCTCATGTTCTGAAGAGTCATTTAGTGTTTGGGACATTTTCATCTGGTTTGATTCGATTTGATTTATCTCACATGGGTGAGATAAATGAGTGCACTTTGAATAGATGCAATTAAAAGTTACAGTCATGAAGATGGAACGTACCATGTCACGTGTTGGAATGACCAGTCACTTGTTTGTTAACTCTTTATTGTTTGCTCATGGAAATGAATGTTTTATGCATTTATTCTTCGTTGATGCTTGAATTCTCACTGTAGAAACCAACTCAAGCAGTGCAGCATATCCCTCAGACTGACACTTAAATACAGGCCCTTGCACACTGAAAACCTATCTGAGCTCTCTGTGTGGTAAGACCCAGCAGAGGACATACCAACGCACGTGTTGCAACATGCTGCTTCTTCTCATATTCAAACTCACATGCTGTAGAAGTGGTGAACCTTCACACTGAAAACACTTTTTTTTCCTGTTATAAATTGGTATTTTGCACATGTGAATGATTTTATCTAAATTTCCAGAATCAGACATGCTTATATATACCCCACTCTATATTTTTTGAACAGTTATTGTAGTTGACTTGCAAGACATCATTTAACAGTTCCTCAAAATAAAGTATATTATGTAACATGAAACTTAAACTTATGGACTTATGGATTCAAACAAAATTTTAATTTCCTGGTAATCTGCATGTGTTAAGGACAAGAATCCATGTCAAAAAAAGCTCCCTTGAGTCTTATGTGAGTTTTAATGAAATTAGCACAGCTCATGTGTGTCCTTTCACTTTGGGGACCATGACTTGGCTGTTGTTAAAGGACTCCCGCTGAAAACACAATAAAAAAAACCCACTGATGCTCGTTCAGCTTGCCTGTCAGGGAGAATGAATATGAACACTGGTTTACTGACCTAATGTCAGTCTGGCTGTGACATTTCATCAAGCCTCTGAATCTCAGGCAGAAGCGCTGTTTGTAACAGCAGTTTGATGCTCTTTAATTGACCTGTTGCACAACATGGCCCCAATGATAAGGTAGGTTGTGTGATAGATTTCACATAGACTGTAACATTAGATGGATTTACTTAGTTACTGCCTGTAGTTTGTGTGATTTAATCTGTCTCTGATGAGGCAATAAATTGTTTCTTTGAAGCCCCACTGAGCTCTCATTTCATTAACCAATACTAAGATGATTAAGGTTGTAGATAGATTCTTTATGATTACACATAAGGAGATTTAAGCATAAAAAGTTTTTTTGCTGTAAGGCACATTTTTGTCCCAGCAGGCTCTGTACAGTGTTAGCTGGTCAGGCCCCCTTTATATGTGGTCACATCTAGGCCTGTCCTGCCCTATCATACTAAAATATCAGTTCTGTGGGCTTGTGGCATGAAGACATTTGATAGGGCCAAGTCAGACATTATTGAATGTCTCAAATGGGACATAATCTGTATTAGACAAGTTTATCATGACATGCTGATAGACGTCATCAGCTCTCACATGGCTGCTGTTGTTTTCTCTCGTGAAAAAGATAATGACAATCGTAAACAGCCAATCATAATGCGTGGTGCTGGGGTGGGGAGGTCCAGCCCATAGACTGGCCTGAGCAGCCAGGACTGTGGCCTTCACATCTGCGTTGCAGACTCTGGTTCCCTCCTTGTGGGAATGCCAGATGGGGTTAGACCTGGGCCTGGTGCCATAAAAACCATTTGCCTGTCTTCTGATATTAGGGCAGCCAGAGACCTCTTGACCAGGCAGAGACTTGAGAGTCCTTGGTGGTGCTGAACTAACCTGAACCCACGACGTTAATGTCAACAACAGGAAGTCACCTGACCGTATTCCTGCTCGATAATATTTTCTCATTCAGTGCGAAAGAAAAACATGGAGGGGAGAATGACAGATGAGAGTGATGTTTTGTCTCTGCACGTGAAGCTGACACACTGACTGTAAGGTTAAGTTAAAAATATTGTTGTAGTATCACTGTCTGTGAGGGCCTGTCATGCAGAGTTTAAGGTAGCCAGGATACATATCTCAACTACACACCCAGCAACTGACCTCACTGCAGCTGGGTCACTGATGTGCTGAGTATCGATTGGAGTTTGACCTGCCACTGCCAGGGTTAAATGAACTATAGTTTTGTAGTGTAGTGTGGTAGCTATAAAGTAAGTTCAAGTGCGGTATATCCACGAACAATAAATATTAACCCTGACTCAGGTGTGTTTGTGCAGACTGGATGTTAACCCTTCTGCATATAGGCAAGAGGGAATATGTTTGTCTCCCTGTGGTGCTGCTGGAACACTTGTCAGCATTTTTTTCATAATAAAACAATTCCCTTACATGTCTTTGTCCACAGTCCATCATCTCATACAAAACCACTGAAACTTGATCAGAGCAGAGGTTTTCACATTTTGGATTTCTTCTGTCATATTCCAATTATTTTCAGCTTAAGTGGAAAGTGCTATTGTTAATTTAGCTAATCTAAAAAACCTGTTTATGTGGAGTACATTAGTAATGAGATTTCTTTCTCAGCCCCCACTATAATGCTATGTCACGCAGCAGCACAAAATAAATGTTTTACATTCCCCAAGCAAATAATCAGGTTTCTCCCACATGTCATCACCAGTGTTTGGCAGCAATAAGTTACATGTAAGTAGTAACTTGTAATTAGATTACAAAATAAACTGTTATCATATGTTGTCAATCAATATATTAAATCAATAAGTCACTGTTACTTTTCAGAGTTGCTGAGAAAAAGTATGTAATTAAATTACCAGTTATTTATCAAGATCTCAATTGGTTTTGTTGGAAATGTTGTTGATTACAAAAGGGCTGCATCTGAGTGTAATATTTTCCTTTAAGAGCTCATTTTTAACATGGTAACTAGTAATTTGCAATCTTCCCACTATAGATAATCAATGAACCTTAACAGAAAACACAGTTTAAGTGGTGTTTAAGAATTCATGTCACTGCCTAAAGCTATAAATAATCAGATTCTGAAAGAAATAGTTTGACATTCAAGTGGCAGCAGCTTAGCTTAGCACAAAGGCTGGAAATAGAACGAAGCAGCTGGCCTGGCTCTCTCTCAAGATAACAGATTCTGCTTAGTAGGAATTCTTAAGTTCACTAATTAACACATTGCATCTAATTTTTTTGTGCTATAGAAAAAAAAATCCCAAACATTAACATTTTTCCATGGGTTGTGTGCTGAACTATTTTTTGGACAGTAGCGCTAACTCCACTGATCTCCACTGGTTGCCTCATTATCGCTTGTAGTCACAAAATAGATCAGCGCATGTGAATGCAGTCCCATTTAAGATTTGTATCCACCAACAGATTTCATTTGAAAACATGAAGTTGAATTCTGCATCAAAGGAATCCTGTCTAACTTTTGCTGAACAGCAGCCACAGTGACAAAAGTGGAAAGTACAGAATAATGGTAAAATACTACCATATAGTGTGTATAGAGTGGGAGTCATAAAGTCAGTGAACTGACTCAGTAACAACAGTTACACAACTAAATCAATGATAAAGTTTGCTAACATCAGCTAACTTGAGCACCATAAGCAGCTGTTTGTACCAGATAAACAGACTGTAGCAGCATTGGACTGATAGTGTGTTTATTATCCATGAGTCCAGCTTTTCATTTGTAAAAGCCCTAAAAACCCAAAAACCCTACATTTTCACGGCTGAATGACACCTGTCCTACCCTGTTTTGAAAATAGATGTCTCCTATATGTGTTATATCCTACAGACTTAAAAAAAAAATAGTTGTCCTGTATGGATAATAAAAAAAAACTAACAAAAAAAAAAACACTAAATGGATCAAATCACTCCAAAAAACCTTGGCATATTTAAGCATATACAGGTTAATATTTGACAAGCTGTTTGATCTCAGGAGTGTGTAGCTGTGTTGAGCCCGAGTTTAGGTGAAGGTTGTCAAAAGATAAAACCTAGAGCAGATAAACATTTTGGAAGCAGAGCGGCACTTCAGTGGCAGGACGAGGACCAATTGTTTGGCCTCCTGCACATGACATACATCATCAGGCCACGTGGGCCTGTGGTCCGAGGGGGCTGGAGAACACCGGAGCAAATGGATGTGAACACTCAGCTACCCTGTGAGTCAGTGTGACAACTAGGCTGATTGACAAGGAGGAGGTGAAGGATTGTGTCTGCTGCTGATGCAGATTCAGTATTCAACTCACACAGAATCAATGCACCAAGATATTGGTAAGATATTATAAAGTCTGTGCAGTTAATAAGATTTAACTCAGCACTCTCTATAAGAAGACCAGTGAAGGTGGTACAATGCAGTGTGAAATATTTAATTATGCTTACATTTAAGAAGTAAGACGGTGTGAGAAAGAAAGGCAGATTGCACTAAGATTTTGTTCTAGCACTCCACAATTAAGGTCGAAACATCCAATTCAGTTTATTTATATAACGCCAATTCACAACAAAAGTTATCTCATGACACTTTCCAATTAGAGCAGGTCTAGACCAAACTCTTTAATTAAATTGTAATATAGAGAACCAAACATTCCCCCTTGAGGAATCACTTGGCGACAGTGGCGAGGAAAACCGCCTTTTAGAAGGCAGAAACCTCGGAGCAGAATCCGGCTCAAGGTGGGCAACCATCTGTATGCAATTTGCATTAATGGTACATAAATGTGTGCAGAAGGAGAGGGAGGGGAAGAAAGAGCAGTGCATCATGGGAGGACCCCCGGCAATCTAAGCCTATAGCAGCATAACTAGGGGCCAGGCTATGCCATCTCTAACTATAGGCTTTATCAAATAGGAAAGTTTTTAGTCTTAAATGCAGAGAGGGTGTCCGCCTGCTGGACCAAAACCGGAAGATGGTTCCATAGTAGAGGAGCTTGATAACTAAAGGCTCTGGTTCCCAATCTACTTTTGAGGACTCTAGGAACCACAAGTAGCCCTGCATTTTGGGATCATAAAGCTCTAGTGGGATAATAGTTTGATTTATTTGATTTAAGATATTCATCTCTGCAACTTCCCTCAAAAGCTCCAAGGGGGGGGGGCTCTGATGTGTTTACGCTCTTCTCCATCCCTGAATGCAGCACTTTACCAAACAATATGTCGTCCTGGAGACAATTAAGTTTGTAAAGAAGGTTTCAGCGCTCATCATGCACATCATACATCACATAGAGCGCCATATGAAACCACATTGACAAGATAACAAGATTGGCAAGATGGCGAAGGACATGTCTGGTCTTAAGAGCATGGAAAGGTCTCCCACAGAGGTACGATGAACACACACACACTGTATTTTCTTTTGTTTTTTTTGTTTTTTTTAAAAGTGTGCAAGATAATTTTACGCCTGTTTTAAAACACACACAGACAAGTCAATGTGAGCACCGACACCAGTGATAAATTATGTACATACATATTGTCTAATTGCTTGAACTATTTGTTAAACTGTGGACAGCACCGTGACGTGACCAGTTGGCTGTGGGCTGTTGTTTACGGATGTCACCATCTTTGTTTATTATAGTCATAAGTTATAATATTTGGATAAGAGTGTGGACCTGGGGAGCATATGCATTGCTAAACTTCTACCCTTTTGGATCTGACTGAAAACCTGAAAAGGCCCTGTGGTAGCAACTTGTCAATCTCATGGTAGCCACACACTGAGTCATAACCTGCTTTATTATGTATTTTGCTCTAAATGGGACCATAATTTACAAAATGAAAATCATGCAGTATTCATTAGGAAACTGTTTACTGAGGTAACAAATCAAGTTAGAAGTACGGTCGATACAATCAGAATTATTTTTGAAACTGGTGGGTTCGCCCCTTGCTGGCCATTTGAATGAATGCTGGTTACGTTAGCTTCACTTTTCAGATCCAGAAGCTTAAACTACTTATTACAGTCTATTTTTGATAGACAACAGGAATCCGATACATTAAAATGTTTAAAAATTAGATTCTTATTTTTATTTAATTTATCTACAGTCACCTTTTGTCTGCAGATCAGTACCCTGGATGAAGAATTTAGTATAAAGCTTTGATGCTGCTTTTTCAGCCACCAGTCAGGTAATTGTAGAAATCCTGAGTGAAGAATAAATGAAGCATATCCATACTGGAGCCCTCTCTGTACTGTGGACTTGAAAAAGGGGTGGACGGAAAAGCTCCCCCAATCACCAAGCAGCCCTGACACACCACCCCCTTCCTTTTCCTTTGACATGGAACAGAACACTCATTTAATATTTTTTCATATGGATGTCTTTGATCCACTCCAGAAAAAATGTCATTCCAAACATGCGTATGATGTGTTTTCTCTCTGCTTTATGCAGAGACATAAATCAATTTGTGGTTGCTTTCCAACTTTTTTTTGCTGTATTATCAGGCATAAAGTTTCACTCTCACCAATGTGAGGCCAAAAAACACACAAAGGACGAGGGTAGGAATTTGAGATGCTAGCGTACAAAAATTGACATTTCTCATTCTTCTTCTCCCCCTACCAGAACCTTCAATGGAGCAGCCCAGTATAAATGGCTTCCAGCTGCTTTAAGCAGGAAATGGAGTAATGGTTGTGATTCTATATAGTCCACTCAGGCCCAGATGTGTATCTGCAGCCCTGTGAGGCCCTGATTAGGGTTATGACTGGGATCTTTGTGACAGAATAGCAACAGCTGTAAAGTCACACTTTATCAGGATTGGTTGTTGTACGAAGAGACCATATTACATTTGTTAAGGGGCTGATGTTTGAGCTGAGAAAAGTAGGAAGTTATTGTCATCAGAGATGCCTAACCTCATCGGACCTGACAGACATAGATGCAACTGAAACTGTGGAACATGTGCTGATTATTGCATTTCAAATTTTTAAAAAAGAAGGAATACATCAATATGATATATGAGTAATAATATGTAGAAATAAACGTAAATATGTAGAAAAATCAGTCATTAGGATGTAACAGAGGTCAGATGTTAGGAAACAGGGCCCAGATTCACTCATTGTTTGTGGGATAGAACACAATATTTTTGCAGAAGTACTTTGAGTTTGTACTGTAAGTGTTTCTGTGTTGTAGAGTTTTTGAGTCTTATTGAGAGAATTGATATTACTCCATAGCCACATTTTAAAACCAAGTCAATCAATATTTCACAACATAACGTTATTTCAGACAAATTTCAAAATAAGTTTACTTACATTGGAAGCATGAGACAGTCATTTGTTTCCAAACTTTTTCATGTGAAATCTAGTGAAATTTAGGTCCAGGTGGATATTTTTTGCAGTGTACCCCCTCCTGTTGGCCTAATCCTGGGCTTAATTATGAATGGTAACAGGTCAGGATGTGGCGTAAACGAATGACCGGGGCTTTCCTAATTAAGGCTTGACTGGATCAGTGTAACACCAAGGTGCACAGACAGAGTTCTGTAACACATGGCTTTATTTAAAATAAGTAAATCCCGTGAGCTAAAAGCACGTTGTCTGCATTTTTTTGCACTTTAGTTTTGTAATAAGAGAGTTGTTACTCTGGCAACCCATTAAATGACTTGATAGAAAAGAAAAAAATGCCAGGTGGGGAAATGTTCCAGTACTTGAGGCTGTTGTGTTAGTGCAGCTCCCCTCAGGAGTAGTAATGAGTCTCAGCTATGTGCCAAACGTGTTCAGCATAACATAGACCACAGCTTGTAAACCCATTAACCCTGCTGGTTGCTCTGCTGCTTCTTCTTCTTCTTCTTTTTTTTTTTTTTTTACAACCCTGACTCCAAAAACTAAAACAGAACATGATCATTTGCTAATCCTATTTGATATGCAGTCAATTGTGCAAAGACAATATATGTAGTGGATTTTTCTTTTCTCTTTCTTTTCATCAACGCCATTGATTTTTGGAACTATATGCTTATTCTGAATTGTATACGTTTCCAACTATTTGGGACAGGAGCAACAAAAGACTGGGACAATCATGTACTGTACAAAAAACACCTGTTTGGAACACTCCACAGGTAACACAGGTCTGTGTTGGTAGTGTCAGGACTGGGTATGAAATGGGCATCCTCAGTAGACTCAGTCGTTCACAAGCAAACATGGAGTAAAAACCCTTGACTGTGTAAAGGATATTACTTTATAGGCTCAATAAACACAGGTAATTTATAAATGATTGAGTGAGCCTGAATCCTGTCCTCGTACGAATATGTTCCCGTCCAGCGTGGTGCTATCCAGAAGTCTGTGCTGATGTCACTGACAGCTGTCAGCTGCTCCGTCACACTACATCACCATACGTTTGCAGTTTGACAGAGGCATTTCCATTGCTGTTTGGAGAAACTCTCTTTCATGAGATTTATTAGATTGGACCATTTATTGTAGCTGAGGGTGCTTGAAAAGTCAAGCGCAAGAGATGTGTTGTACACATTTTCAGTAGCAACAGCAGTGATATGTTTGAGATACAGAGTAATTGAATGGTTAACATTTGCACTATTAGCCAAAATGTTTGAAAAGACAAAGACAAGAGCACCACCTATAGAATCTCATGTTTCAACAGAAAATCCAACACATTACACTACCAGTCTCTTCTGGTTATTCTACTGGCCACTAGAACGTTTTATCACATATGCTGACATTTACCCCCAATGCTCTTAGATTTGTAGTCACCTAGGTTTTTCAATGGATTTGTAATGAAGTCTGATGAAAATCCAAAACTTTTGGAATTAAATAACGACATTGTAAAGTAGTTTATTTGTCCAGAACAATACCTTTTTTGTTTGTTTTGTTTTTTTTTCCTGCTTTGCCTTTAAGTACACAGTCAGCTTCATTTGAGGAAAACAAAGTGTCAGTGGGTCAATGCAGAGAAGAAAGAAGAGAATATAGACACAGTATGCATCAACATGATTTCCAGCTCTGTCCTCTTGTTTGATAGTCTCTTGTTGAGTTAAGCATTGGTCTGTTATGTAACTGCAGTATAAATTAATGTCTGGCAAACGGTTCAGCATTTTACTACAGCTAAAACTAGACAGTTCTGATGCAGCTCTGATATGACTCTAGCCTATTAAAATATGACACTATAGTTACAATAAATATATCACATGAAAAGAATTGCTCCATTTTTGCCCAAGATGAAGCACATATTTAAACAACTGAAACAAAAGTGTCTGTGGCCAAACCTAGACATTTATTTTGCTCATGCAGTTTCCTGTGTGTGTCTAGGTAATGGTTAAGGAAAGATCACAGTCATGGTTTAACACTTAAGAAATTGTCAATAATTAGAGTGATTTCACACCCCATCCCCACACAAGCCTCTTGTCAGGCCAAAGGGTGTTTTTGAAATATGCCACACTGCGTGTTCCTGAGTTTCAACTCATGTCCTTAAATGAAATATGGAATATATTATTCACTGATTCTTTATCTGGTATAAAATCCACTCTTTAAAGAGTAAGCTGAGGCACGCTTGAATTTATAAAGTATCTATCTATCTATCTATATATCTATATATCTATATATCTATCTAGCTCTTCTGTGAGAGAAATCATAATAAGCCAAAGACATCTTTTACAAATATTTGCATACAAAAATATGTAAAGGTAGGTTTCATTAACATTACAACTACATCCTGAATAAACAGAGAGAAAGACAAACCCTGCTGCAAAGTTTTATATTACAGAAGTTACAGAAGAACATCTGGTCCTGTTTCTGGTTTGTTGGCTGTGAGTGCAGTTGATTTATTAACGCATTTTATTCCTCAGTTGTTTATTCCAGCACACTGGCCTGAGCTAGAGTGTACAGTTTTAAGTTGTCTCTGGTGTTAAATGAAGCCTGCCTTCATTCTCCATGTTGGAACTGATTTCAGCCTGAGCATCTTAGATCAACAAATTCCTAGAATAGGCTACAGGAACAAGCTGGTTATTTGACTAAGCCAGGAAAGTGGTCTGTCACAGCACTGCAATATGAGCCAAGTATGCATGTCCATTAGTCGGTTCCATTAGCTTTGGTTAATAGATAACTTTTCAACCAGCTGCTTCAATGCAAGCTCTCTAAATTTATTCACAAATTGAAGTCATCTGGGATCCATTTGTTCCTTTCTGTGCTTGACACACAGATTACCCACCAGGGGTTCTTGGTAAGCAAATAGTGATTTTTAGTGTAACACAGTAGGCTTGGAGGATATAACTTAAAACTTAAATCCCAGTTTTGTTTTTTTACATCATGTATTATTTGAAGATATTACATAAATAAAAGCAAAAACAAAATAGGATTCTACCTCTGTTCATTCTACATATAAGGGAATATAAGGGAACAAATGCTAAAAAAAAAAAAAAAGAGTATGTGTTTATGGGCTGGAAATATTCTGAAGTAGGGAGCAGGTGAAGACTTGTGGGCTATTATTCAGGGTTATTATTATCAATATAATTAGTATTATTATCATTTTCAATAATAAGAGTGAAATTGTTGCATTGCGTCTGACAAAAGATGCTTGGAACCACTCATAGCATCACGAAAGGGTCAAATAAGACAGTTACTGTCGATAGAACTTGTGCATGCAGAAGAACTGAACACCTATGAAACAAATGCTGAAGGCTGTAGCTCAAGAACTTTCAGAGGTGTTAACTTAATAACCTTGAATCCATTCTGTCTGGTTCACAAGAGGCAGAGTTTCATGCAGCCCTCACGGCTGTAGGTTCAGTCAGTGTGGGGTGACCGGGTTCAGAGCAGGGGTATTTCCAGCAAGGACTCTTTAACAAAGCAGACAGACGACTTAGGGAAACTCTGCCTCGTCTGTCAGCGTCCAAGCAGGGCCCGCGGCTAACGCTGGATGTCACTGGGACAGAGAGAATCCTGATATTACATTTTTCAATCTGGAATTCCTTCTTGTCTGAAGCGTAAATGCTTTTAAATCAAGACAGCCAGCAGATGAAACCACGGCAGCAATTTCCTGTTGTCCTTGAGGGATTCTCTGTCCCTCTTGTTCACTGCCATTTATTACATTACTGATATCCCCAAAAATATGAGACCAGGCAGAATGGACCCCATTGAATTTGTTGCATTTTTTGACTGCAGTGTCTGGAGTAGATCCTAAAAAGCTTTGGCAGTGCCTTGGCTCACACAGGAAAACCAGAGCAGGACAGAATGAGAGCACGGTAACTAAATATGGGTCACACATCAGTATTTTTACATGTGAAAACATAAATATCTCCAGCTTTTGACCAAGGAATAACACAGCTCTGTGCCCAGTTACCATGTGTTTAACTCACTCCAGTTGTAAGTTTGGCTATTTTTGACAAGACAAATGAGTATCTAACAACTCAAACTTAAGCATCTGTACAATTTGTGAAACGTGACTCGAGCATAGCATTGTGGAAAAGAGGAAGGGAAGTGTGCAAAAAATGCTTACATGTTAGTAAATGGTTCCGACTTTTACTTGCTTTGGTTTCAGTGACCTCTACAAAACTGCAACCAACTCAGTCCTCTTCGGTACAGACTGGAACGTGTCAACAATTTAGGTTTAGATTGCAGTGAAATTTTGTGTGGATATTCATGTTCCAGAGACAATTTATCCTGACAATTTAGATGATCCTCTGACTTCACCTTTGCCCACCATGAAGTTTACCTTTGTGGTTTTGAGTTAAATGTCTCAAAGTATTGGGTCGATTGCCATGAAATATGGTATGGATATTTAAGGTCCCCAGAGGCCGAAGTGTATGAAATTTAAACCTTGACATTGTTTGCCACCAGCAGGTCAATTTTTTATCATCCTGTGAAATATCTCCAGACCTTGTGAAAGGATTGGCACAAACTTTTGTACAGACATTCGAGGTCTCAGGAAGAAAAATTCATGACATGAAGAATTTGTGATGTAAAATCACTATGAGGTTGACATTTTGGGTCTTTGAATTGAATTGTTTCCTGAATTGTCTTAACAACTTTGGCAACAGATTGCCATGAAAGTTGGACACTTAGGTGCCCCTCAGGATGAACTGTAGCAACTTGGCTGATTCCTTCTTCCAATCTACAGCCATCATCATGTGAAAATTTTAGTTAAAAAATCATTGCAATTGAGTATTACAGAATTATATTTTGTGATACCATATTGATTCTCAATTGATTTTGAATAAATACTTAATGTGCAAAGATTTTTAGCTGTGGTTCTTTTTTTTTCCTTTCTTTTTTTTGTCTTCAGCCCTTTGACTCTTCCATTTCAACATAACAACGTTAAGTGAGACAGGAAGATGTGACCACACATGTGAACACAGGTCTATGGAAAAAGATATCGCCTTGTTTACAGTATCACATTATATCACAATATATTGAATCTTAACCCTGCTATCATATCATTCTTTCCAATACCCAGCCTTAGAACATCAGTATGGTAATATTGTCATTATGAGCCATCACAGTAACATTTTTATTTTCACGAGGCTGGTAAGAAATAGAAACAAATTTTGAGGTTCAGCTTTTTTCCATTTTACAGTCTGGTTTTCTTAACATCCGTTAACATCCTGACAGAGCTGTCTGTCTGGCTGTAGATGCTTAACACGCTAATACAAAGGCGTTCTCTCTAGCTGGACTTTCAAGCAGCAGAAAGTGCTCACGCTACAGTTGTTTTTATTCTGAACTCCTGTACTGCTTTCTTACCTCTTTTTAACTGGGAAACCCGAGAACGTACATACCAAATTCATTCACTCATGGCTTCCCCCATCCTCTTTATGTTCAAAGGATGCCGCTTTAGGGCTTGCACAGTTAGGGTTGTGTGTACTTGTGTGTTGTTACTTGGTTTTCAACTCTCAGTCTTTGTGTTTGCTTCTTTTCCTTGATGAGAATAAAAATAAAAAATCTTAAGAATCTGATGTTCTCAGTGTATGTCAGCACATACCTGCCTGTCCATTTGTCTGGAAATAAATAAGGAGGTATATGTTCTCTGAGTCTGTCCAGAGCTATTAACAAACACTGTTTCATTCTTCTTTTCTTTGATGAATCCCATCAAGCCCTCCTGTAACTCTTTCACAATTGCCATAGATGTTTCCAGCATGTGACTGGCATTTTACCCTAGACTTGAAGACTGCTGACCAAGCGTTATGCAGACACTGGTGATGTTTCCTGTAGTTGCGCTGATGGTCAGAGTTTTAGCTCTACTAACATTCTCAGAGGCAGATGTGACTTGCAATCAGAAAGAAACCACTCTGGTTATCTTGGAACATAACCAGTCTTCTATTCTTGTAACATTCAAATGAAAACTTGGGAAATACAGAAGGGAAGGAATAAGAGACACACTTTTGGGAAAGTACAGTCAAATCTTAGGTTGGTGACTGAGCCCTGATAAAGCAGTACAGTCCATAAGATTTTATACGGACCTGAACCTAGGTCCAAGCAAGGGTCAACCCCCGGATAACGCATTTCCTATAATTCAATGGCATGTTTTTTTGAGTCTCCCTGCCAGGTAAACACCCAAGTCTTCTGAACACTACACCCAAGTTTCTAAAACAGACTTCCTGCTGTAAATGTATAATCTTCAAGTACAGGCTGGAATATCTTAACGGCTATTTGGCAAACTTTTTCAAGTTTCTCTAGAGCCACAAAGATAATACAACTGTTATCCCAGGCTGACAAGTTCAAGTTTTGACTAGTGAACTGACCTGTATGAATTAAACAGATGGAGTGTCCACCTATCCGCGAGGGATTGGTCGTCCAGTATAAATTATGCTTAATAGTTATCCCTTTAATATTTCTAGTTACATTCAGTACACAGGAATGCTTCATGGTAATGTTTTATTTAGGCTTCAGTTTGACAAAGGAGCCTCTTATTATTATATTATTATAATTTCTGATTATAATGAGGAAGTTAAGTGAGATATTACCGTATGTTCTAACCAAGAGGTAGATGATACCTCTATGTTATCCGTGTGCATAGTGTTGAGATCACGCTAAGAGATATCCTGGTCAGTCTTTCCTGTCCACTTAATGTGTGTTCCTGCAGGTGCAGGTCTTAGCTATTGTGCACAAGCATGGACACAAGTACAAACAATGTAGAGTATGATTAATGAGAAAGATTTAAAAAAGGAGACTCGTGGCTGGTTGCCTGAGGAGTTTATTTAGCAAACAGGGATGTGTTCATGGATACAAGAGTAGCAGTGCTCTATTATTGCATCACCTAGCTTTTGTTAGGTAGTCAGCGTCATCCCGGAGGCAGTTTTGTTTTATGTATTCAACAGTTTGATGTTTTGAATGTTAAATTTTAATTACTCCTGCCTACAGCTTGTTGTGAGATTTTCTCTTACATTCATTCAGCCTGGCTTACTTGTCTGTGTCTCCTACAGCGTGGGTGGGCTCCCTCTCCATGGGGATGATCTTCTTCTGCTCTCCCATTGTCAGCGTCTTCACCGACATCCTTGGCTGCAGAATTACAGCAGTGGGTGGCGCTGCTGTCGGCTTGGTTGGCCTACTGGCCAGCTCCTTTGTCACGTAAGGAAGAAAATTTGCCTTTTAATTCAAAATGACATTATGTCACCACTCGATATAGTGTATATACCAATCAGTCACAACATTAAAACCACTGACAGGTGAAGTGAATAAAACTAATCGTGCAACGCTCTGCAGGAAAACCATGGGTTCTTGCAATCATGTGGATGTTCTTTGACACACCACCCAGCAATAAATTTGCAGACCAGAGAACTAAATGAGCTGATAATCACTGATAAAGCCAGAGGATCAGCACAAAGTCAAACACACTCAAGTTCATCACCGTGAGTTTATATCTGTGGAGATTCTCAGTCACCGAGGTCATATTCACTCAAAGAGTTAAAGCAAGGCGTCTGGCCTTGTGAAGATTGACTTGAAGACGTTTCACTGCTAATCCAAGCAACTGTCATCACCATGAGCAACATAAAAGCACTGAGCCACTTTAAATATAAAATATATTAACATGTGTAAGCACTTAATAAGCGCTTAATACATGGTTTATAACCCATTATAACAAACTATAATGTAGAAACTAGAAGTTCATTCTTTACTTTGGAAACAGTAGTCAACAAAACAGTCTTGCCAAAAGGTCCATTTTTAGTCACAACTCTAGACCATATCTCTTAATCTTCCCCAGGAGATGGAGTTGCCCATCCGTTAGTTGTACGCCAACCTGGACAAGAGGTCCTTAAAGTGTTCTGGAAATTCGAACATTTATAATTCCATAACAACTGACCAACCTCCATCTGTAGTTATGTCATGTGATACAACTTAAATGTGCAGAACACCTCTGAGACCATGTGGTGAGATTAATTTGTCAAATAATAATAATAAGATGAAGAGGAAATTTTTTAACGTGTTCATTAGTCTGTTTGTTGACACAATAACTCCTATCAAGCATCTATATCTGATGTAGAGTTATCAGGTAATTATACGCTCGGGAAAACATTATCACTTGATAGGTGAGTTGAGCTGATGTCCCAAAAGAAAGCATACTCCTTTAAGCTTTTATCAAGACTCTGTGGGCAGGAGGCTCTGCACGTCACACTGCATTGTTAATAATTTCCTGGAATTTCATACTCATCTACACATGAGAAAACACTGGCACAAACACACAGAAAAACATTATCCAAACTAATCTGTGTTATCATTTTGAGTGCAATAAATAAGCAGTTTAATCTGCCATTACCAAGCAGTTATCAAAAACATTTCACAGAGGGCAGGCTGACAGGGTTATGCAGCAGACAGTTCAAAGTGCAAAATTTCTTAGTCATGTGGTTTTGCTGTTGGCAACTTATTTTGCAAAGCAGACACTCAGATTTTATTTACCTCAAACAGGACTTTGAAACCACTTAAAAGCACCATCCTGTATTTATGTGGTCCTTCACCCCTAGATATAAATTATTTTACATTGTTGAATGTGCATTTTGATGTCATTTTCCAAGGTTGAAAGACTGAGAGGACAAAACATACTACTACTTGACAGTAGTTGTATTAAAGATGTTTCAGTTTCTCTAGAGAGCTTCAGCAGAATGAGCACTGATCTGAATGCTTTTACTTTATTTATTTAGGAAATCTCATTGAATTAAAGATCTCCCTGACAGCACATTATATATGACATCACAGCAGGACAATTCTTAGTTTAAACATGTTATCACACACAGATGTCGTGATTAAAGCATTATTGAAATGAGATGAATGGGTGTCTTTAACGTCACTTTCTGCATTTCAGAGCTTAAATCAGAATCAGAATCAGAGTAGCAACATCAAAGCTCCACGCCCTTGTGAAATGCACATACATTTTCATTTTAGACTGTAACTTAGAGATGGTTTGAAATAGAGCCAACAACATAAAATATGGTATCGTCAGCATAAAAAATTGAAAATTGTAGTGCTTAGTTGGAAAATACATTTTAATTAATGCATAGATGAGGCCCAATATTTTTTTGTGGGACACCGTCATCAGTCTCCTTAAGACTCTATCGGAAAGATGTCATTTGAATCAACTGTAAGCAGAACCATCAAAATCCCTAAAAAGGAACTTATGGCACCTATAATAATAATAATAATAACTATAATTTTATGGGAGGATGATCCTCATTAACCCCAAATTTTAAAACACTGCAACAGCAGTCAACAAGTCTATTTTTCCTGTTGGGTAATTATTTTTACAGCCTTTGAATATGCAGACAATGACAAATAACAAGGAGTGACAATTGTAAAACATGAATTTACTCGCTTAATCTTGTTGCGGTCGTTGAATTATCTGGTTGGTGGAGATTCCTTATCGCAAAACCACTGCATAATAAACCATACTGTGTATAAAAAGCGTGGCTTTCTAGTGACCTTTAGACAAATTTGATAACTGTCCTTCCAGCCATTGAATGAGAACTTGTTCAGCAGCACTAATGCAAATCAGTAGCTGATTTTCTGCTGGGTGCATACATTCATGTCAGCATCAAGTCAAAAGCTGTACAGTGATGCATCCTATGGTTTTATCTCCACAGGTCCCTGGGCCCCATGTACTTCACCTATGGCATTGTATTTGCCTGTGGCTGTTCTTTCGCGTACCAGCCCAGCCTGGTCATTCTGGGCCACTACTTCAAGAAGCGCCTGGGCCTGGTCAACGGCATTGTGACAGCCGGCAGCAGCATTTTCACCATCACCCTTCCATTTATTCTCTCGGGCCTGCTGGATAAAGTGGGCCTCCAGAGCACGATGCGCATCCTCTGCATCCTCATATTTGTGCTGATGTTGGCCGGTTTCACCTACAAGCCGCTGCTGCCACTCAAATCTTCCAACAGCCGTACAGCCAGCCGCTGCCCACCCATGAGCCAAATCTTCAACGTCAATATCTGGAAGTCTTTGGGATATCGTATTTGGGCCTTTGGTATTCCTGCAGCCCTCTATGGCTACTTTGTGCCTTATGTTCACCTGGTAAGTTTGCGTTCCCTAGTTCTTTCTTCATTCATCCGCTTCATCAAGCAAATTTGATTTCACTGACCTTCACAAATCCCTTGACTTTGTGTCTTGTTTGTGTTGCTGGGTATCATCAACCCCCTCTCATGGCCAAAGGTCAGGCTGATGACGAATAGCAGCATGTTAACAGAGGAATTCCATGGTGTGATTTCCAAGTATCCAAATCCCATGTTTTGGATATTTTCATTGGCATGAGTTGCGATTAAGGGTGAGAGGTTGTCTAGGGAGTTTCAACAAAACAGATATCAAAACACATACTGGCAACGTGACTTTTCTTCATGTGAAATGTGTAAGGTGAGAGGAAGGGAATTCTAAACCACAGCTGGAATCTTCCGTTCAGTATTTAGGAACATACCATTTAGAAAGCTGAATCACTCCGTCAGGAAGGTCTAAAGCCTAAGATTTGCAACCAAATGAGTTTAAACGTACAACTACTTGTAATACGCGTGTCTGCAATGCTGTAAAGCTCTCTACTGCTCTAAAGTGTGCACCAAAGAGATGAGACTGTATGCTGGTGCATGTTTCCATAGCAACAATTCTCCGTATTCTAACTTTATAACCTTTTTTTGTAGCTGAATATAATTCATGGTCTTTTAAAATAGTTGTAGTTGTATTTCTAGTATTCATAAAAACAACAAGTGTGTGTTTAGTGACTGGCTGGATCAGGTGGCGTACCGTATCTTAAAAAACAAGCCACTGGTGACTTGATAAGCTGAGTTACAGGCAACACCATCAGCTGGCATGAGTCAGGCTCAGATGGGCCAGTTCACATGTAATTCCAACATAGCCTACAGATATTATTTTGTGATCTTTGATTTAGATAATTATGGTCAGTGTTCTGCAGAAATAAACATTCATTGGTATTTTTGAGATGCTTTCTGGCACAGTTCTTTTCCTATTAAATCTGCTGGCTGTCATCAGTTTTCAATTTGACTAATTTTCACTCTATTTTTTTATACCTTTTACCTTTTACTCACTCACACGTTTTCACGTTGTGGGAGTACCATAAACTACATTCCATTCGGCTCTGTTTTATTGGGTTGGATGCAGAAATTTTGCCCACAGATATCTTGAAATCTGGACACATACAAACAAAACCACCTAGATAGCCAGATAAAACCAGAGGCAAAAGAGTGAACCAACCTGTTAAATGTTTTCATTTAAGAACTGTTGACTTAATAGCTGGCATTTTGAAGGAACATAGTCCAGACTCGTATTCTCACTATTTATATACAGAAGGCTCCACTAACTGTACAACACAGCGGCTTCGTAATTCCCTCACAGCAACATATGTCCACATGAGATACTTCAGCTGTGTGGTCCTCATGAATGTAAGCAAATATGTTAGGAAGATTCAGTCCTCAGCACACACAGCTCTGTAAACAGGTGTTACTATCCCTGAATCTCCCTTTATGTTTGACTACAAGATGAGAAAATATGATATTGGAGAAAACTTGTTAGGAAGGCTGGAGAGCAGATTGTGGATATGCTGGACCGACTCAAGAGGTGATTGTTTATTTGGACACGATGACTCTGCTGTTGGACATTGGAGATCAGCCTGTGTTTCCTCAACATTTCTTATGTCTGCTACTCAGACTGGGACACCGCAGGGGCCCGGCTGCAGCTTAAAGTCTAGCCCGAGTCTTGTGACACTGCACAGGAATAAGAAGAAGAAGAAGAAGGAAAAAACATGGGTCAAATATCACACTGTTCAGCTGTTTACTTTTATCTACTTTTTATTCCGTTTTTCCGGTGTGCATGAAGGAGTGTTTGCACAGAATACTGAGTGCGGCCTTTTAGAGCTACAAAGCCACATTTTCATGTCTGTTTTTCCTCTTTCCAAATGCACATATCTGAAGACTGTAAAAGAGTAAAGTCCAGTATAGGTACACACACACACATGCACACAGCTTACCAAGTATGGCTGATATGAGATAAGATGTTGGCCTTCAGGTATTGCTGTGTTTGCTCTGCAAGAGGATTGATAAAAGGTGTGGTAGTATATTGCCAAGGGCAGAGTGTCAACAGAATTTATTCACAGTTAATGTACGTCATTCCTTCACTGAATCAGCATTGTTGAATCATTACAGATTCACATAGAACTTTTTAGATATGTGCCCCTACTGTAAAAGTGAGCTTCTTTCAGTGTGTTGTTGTATTGAGGAGCACCTGCAGGGCTGCAGTGTGTGGGCTGTAGGAGGGCTGGATGTTTAATGACCATTAAACAATCAAGAACAGAGAACAGAGAGAAAGTGTTCTGGTGCACAGTGGGACTCTGAAAGGAAAAATTCACCGTAAAATAGACTATTTAAACAGCTTTTGAGAGTGTGTCGATTGCATTCTAGTGACTATAGATTTTTTCACACCACACATTTTCCATGGTCATAGCAGGAGAAGCACAGATCTTACTAATAATAACACTAATGATTGTTGGTTTGGTGTGTTTTCATGAGATATGTTCAGCATTCTTCAAACAAATAAAGCAACAGGATTTTTTTCCTCCTCTTTGTACAGTTGTCATTTTGCAGCTTCATGATGCATTTTGGCCACATGCTGTTTTTTGAGTTAAATGTTACTGACCGTCATTCCATCTTAACGTAAATTCAACCAGTCATGATGAATGCAGAAGGTTCAGGCCATGTTCTGTAGGTCAAATGCATGGCGGGAATTGTAGGAAGTGACACGTAACATGTAAGGAAAGGAAAGGAAAGGAGGTGGAGCTGAAAAGTTGAAGAATTCACCTGTGCTTGCGCTTGTGCAAATTTGAGTATTTATTTTGTAGGGTCGTAAAAGTGAGTCTGTATTCCTGAACGTGATCAAAAAAAAAAGCAGTCAAACTGCTTCCTGCTGCAATTGTTAGTACACATTTATGCAACTGTGCTCATCATCAGTGCTCCGGCAGTGCTCAAATTATTTCCATAAATAAATATTTGTCTAGAACCTTCACATTGTGGCCAATCACTCAGGAGAGTGATGGAAAATTGCATCATGTCATGTGTTATCATTTTTGTCAGTGGAAGATTGGACTGACAGTGTAGTAGTGTTTGGAGACAGGAGAGAGACAGAGGATCAATACATTTAAACACTAGCATGATACAGGCTGAAAGAGGAGTGAAGTGTGATAACAGTTGCTCAATGTACAGGAGCCTTTAATCTGTTTAAAGACGCAAGAGGAGTTTTTCTTGCATTTTATTTGCAGCGAGTAAACGCGGCGACACGGCACCATCCTGCCAACCTCGCAGGAAGCCTCGAATACATAACAGACATAATTGATGCAGTGTGTGAATGAGTCAGAGAGTTCAATGGAGAATGACTTCTTCTGTGTGCCTGAAAACGTCCAGTAGCATTTTTCCAAGTTGTCTCTATGAGAGAGGGATTATAGGTTTCCTCTTCCTCTTGTCTGGTCAGTAATCTGACAGTGGGGCATCACAGAAGAGACATGGCTGACTTAGCAAGGGGAGGTTGGTATGTCTGTCTTTGCTTATGTCTGCTTATGGGTTTTCTTTGTCCATTTTATCTTGCAACTTGGCTACATTTGCCCTGATTATAGTAGACTATGCCTGACTGAACACATTGCAGTTTACCAGTACCAGTAACACAAAAGCCCACTTCCATGAATACAGTGAGATCAGGTGCCTAAAATATATAAAATGCAAATTATTCAATAACACTATCACTCACTATCCAGTGCTCACTGCTTTATGCCTGACGGTGGTAATGATAAGCCAAGAGGAGGAGTAATTGGAACATGTGAGCCACTCAAACAGAACTCCAGCTGGTAGGATGCCAGTCACATGTGGCATGTCTCTGAAAATCGCCCTCAGTCTCCACTAGGTGTGTGTGTGTGTGTGTGTGTGTCAGTCACCAGTTACCCTGCTGACGCATGCACTCACACATGCACACTGAACCTCCAGTTATTATCCCTGCAGGGCTGCTTCTTGAATGCAGGAATCCCCTCCCAGCAGGGAACTCCTAAACAAAGCATGGTGTTGTGGTAAAGACAGTAAGTCATCCAGAGGTCTATGCAGAGGGATGTGTGACCTGCAGGGGTGACTGAGGGGGGGCTGGGACAGACAGTTATAGGCAGCAGACAGGCAGACCCTTTGAGTAGGACTGCTGTGGCCTGGTGGCAATTGTTTCAATCTCTTTGGAAAATTGTGAATTTCAAGGAATCACTAAGTCGGCCTGCCCACTGCCTAACAAGTCAAACCCTCGCAAAGAATTACGAACAGATTTCAGTGAAAGCATGCAGAACCCTGATCATTCAGTGCAAGTAAAGTGTAAACTTCCTCCTTTTTGTTTTTACACCCTTGTTTTCCTTGAATTGACTGTAAAAAAAAAATCCTCAAATCACTATTTGAATTACAACAGATGAACAAAAGAGCTACAAGACCTAACATCTATTTATACAATATTGTTACATCCACTATAATCTACCATGGTGTACATAGACAGTAGTCTAGACACCAGGAGCCATGACACCAGATCACAGCAGAGACAGAGAGAGTTTAAGTTCCTCTTACCAACTCTGAACTGGTTGGACTAGTTTCAGGTACAGTAAACCAGCTCTTCTCTTGTAATCTTGAGGAGCTTCAAGATACAAGATACAAGATAGATTTATTTGTCACATACATAATCATACACGGTACAATGTGCAGTGAAATTTGTTATGTCCCTGCTACCAAAAAATAAGTAAGTAAAAATTAAAAATTTGCATTGGAACATTCATTTTTCCCTGCGTTATACTTTATTAGAGCCGCATAACAGCTGTGTTCATCTCTTTCCATCATTGTCCACAGATGAAGCACGTGGAGGAGCGATTCGGAAAAGACACCAATAAAGAATTTCTGCTAATGTGCATCGGCATCACGTCCTGTGTGGGCCGTCTCATCTTCGGCGTGGTGGCAGACTACGTCAACGGAGTCAACAAAGTGTACCTGCAGGTGAGAGCTTGGCTTCAAAGTTTAAGGACTTTTGAAGCCCTTTGAAGGCTCATTTTTTTATATATTAAAGCTTCTTATGGTCACCACCTTAAGCTGATGTTCAAAATCTCTTCATTCAAAATGCCACCCCCTAACCTCGTAACACAAAGACTTGTAACTTTCCTGCTAAAGTCTCCTTCATATCTAATTTATATACATGAACATGCGTCTTTTCCTGTCCCTTCGCTAAAGAAATATTCCCCAGAAAAAGGTGCATCACTAATGCTGATCAGTTTGTATGACATACAGGCTACCTCCCCTCCAGCCAGCAAAGACAGAAAGGAGTATTTCTGTTAAGACCCTTTGATTGTTAAGAACATACGGTATTTTAAAAATGCATTGTCTGTAATTCTCACCACAAAATGGGATGACAACATGTGATTTCTGTTGACTTTCTGCTGACTTTAATTCCTCTGTTGACTTGTGAAAGCTCTAACCACTGAAACTGTCTGAAACAGCATTTAAGTGATCATGTGATGGTAATCACAAACATAAACTAATGTAAACTGCACCCTGAGAAGAAACCTAAGAAATTTACAAACATTAAATGAAGTACAAATTCAAAGGTTTACTGTGCAGGGTCTTCACTGAAAAACAATGCATAGACTCATACAAAAATAATCCTTCTCAGTCATCACTTTTGAGCCTCTAGAACAAATCTTACATGGTATGCCTTTCATGAGAAGTTTTCATGTGAACCCACTTCTTTCTCTTGTCCTTCTAGGTGACTTCCTTCTTCATCATCGGCCTCATGTCCATGATGATCCCCCTGTGCAACATCTTTGGCGGGCTGATAGCTGTCTGCCTGTTGATGGGGCTGTTTGACGGCTGCTTCATCTGCATCATGGCTCCGATCGCCTTTGAGCTGGTCGGGCCAAATGATGTCTCCCAAGCCATAGGCTCCCTGCTGGGCCTGATGTCCGTGCCCATGACTGTGGGGCCACCCATCGCAGGTAATACTCTCTAAGTACTGTACAAATCTGGGTAAAGTGCAGTGGTGAGACCACAGGGTGTGTGACGGGCTTTGTCTGCTCTGAGGTTGTCAAATTTGCACGTTATAATAGCACATCTACTTGATAATTTAAAGCAGAGAAAAAAATTTCTCTACTGTGATCAATGGATATTTTATTTTCTTACTTGCTTTACTGTTTTCTATCATACCCTGTTATTTCTTTTGAAAAGTATCACGAATCAATATGAAAGATGCAGTTTAAAAATGGAACATGTGCAACAGCCTCAGTGGCCCTTTGCCCTTTGCCCCGTGTCCTCTAAACACATGGGCTCCTGTTGGACAGGACGAATTCCTGCAGCATTCTGATACACACAGAGAAGATAAAGCATCTTTTTATTCACAGATCTCTGGCACCACCTAGTGTTTATTTTGCAGTTGCTGAATGTGTAAGGTGCACAGTAGAAGCACACACTGTGTGCTAACACTTGTGTCCATATTCCATGGGAAATACATGACCTCTTTAATGCTAAAAGAGACTAAAGCTGCTTTGTGTAGCTTCACATCCCGTGGTATAAGTCAGTGTCAGTAACATGTAGATCAGCTCATATGAGCATCATGTGCAGCTCCTGCAATGTCTGAGAGACAAGGAAATAGTTTATCTTCAGTACTTCCCCTCCAGAAAGGTCAGGGGTCACAGTCAGATACTGATTTAGTGCTGCTCAAAGAAACCTCTTGGAGTGAAATGCTGCAGACACAAGGCTTGAACCTCCCTCTGGCTGAAAAAGGGACTCTGCAGAAATGTGCATGTGCACAGGAGAAACCACAGTAGTGGGGGGAACAGAGTTATGCAGGAAACTCATGACAGTTTGCAGGCCCTGCAGTAACCTGCTTACTGAAAAATCCACCTTTACATGCAGCAGTTCAATAATCCGCTGTGGAAACCAAGTGCAAAAGTCTTAAGGCTTTGAATTTTATCTATCGCTATCTATCTATATCTCATGTATATACTTTATACTCTGATATTTTTTATAGTACCTTGTTATTTTTATATACTATTATATTTTGTGGGGAAATTTCTTTCTACTTTCTACACTTTTGTATGCTTCTTTGTATTGCAACCCTGGCACAACAATTTCCTGCGGGATCAATAAAGTTCTTATCTTATCTTATCTTAGTTATTTTATCTTAATTTTTAGGATATTGAAGTCAGGTCTACCGATCTTAACTTACGTGCTGTTGACACTGTCTTGCGTTCATGCACATGCTGGTGTGTAAACAGCCAATCAGAAGCCTGGTTAGACCTTTCTACAGGAGATTTAGGTTTCTCAAAGTCTCCACCTCAATTATAACAACTGCCACTAAAAGGAGGGTTTTCCTTTACGTGCTGTTTTCTGAACCCAGCTGGAATCCTAATGACACTCTCTCCCTGTCTCTGGTCACAGGTTACCTGAGGGACAGACTAGGTGACTACAATGTGGCCTTCTACCTGGCAGGCATTCCACCAATCTTCGGAGGAGCCCTGCTGTGTCTGATACCGTGGGTGGAGGCCAGACGCAAGAGGAGGGAGAAGGAGGAGGCCCTGAGCAAGGACCAAGACGTGAGCAAGAGGATGTTAGAGCACGAAAAGGCTCAGGGAGATGCACAATCCAAAACTGGAGAGTCCGTCCTCTAAGGGCCCCCCCAGACTGAAAGACAGACATAAACACGGGGTCAGACTGAGACTGCTGAGTCCTGAGCTTCAGTGTATGTTTTAACCAAGATTTGACTCTGTGGGAGTGTTAGAAAATGCCAAAGTGATGAAACATATCAGACACAGTGTGAAGTGCAGTTTAACATGAATGTGATCCCGAAGAACGTTTCAATTAGACTAAACTCATCTAACAGCAGGCAAACTTGAAGATCTAAATGAAAATGGAGAAAACGGCACATTTCTGTCACAAGGGAACGAAGGCCTGCTGTGCTTACTACAAGTTCAGCATGAAAGCTTCTAATTCACTCTTTAGCCAGTGTCTCTACAGAAAGCAACACTTTCCAAAGGTGCACATCATCCTTCACAATCACTTTTCATCAGTATCTTATGTTGGTGTTTTAGATGCAGAAATATACACCATAGAAAGGAAACCAGTCATAAGTGGGAACCTGATTTAAACTCAGTCTGTGAAAGATTTGTCCTTAAAGCTGGCATCTTTATTGTCCCCCCCGTTTTTCCCGTCAGACAGGATTCTTGTGGTAAAGTCCTTAAAGTATGGCAGAATTATAAATACTGCAGTACTCTCTTCATAGTATTTTAAAGGGCCCGTAACTGTCTCCTTGCAGAAGTGATCATTAGTATTAATCATGCAGCTCTGGGAGCAGTAAAGAGGCTCAGACAGTTCAGGGAAAGCAGCTGTAAGCACAACGATTTTACTTCTTACACATTTTGATAACATCATAAGTCCCCAATTATTAATTATTAAGTAATACTAACAAAATATTCATGCCAAGGGGCAAACTGTGTCTGAGAAACCTTCAGGGTTCGGTTGGCAAGTTTTACAGTAAAATCCTTAAAGGAATAGTTTTACATTTTAGGAAATACCCACGTTTGCTTTTTTTGGCCAACATTTAGATGAGAAAACTCTCGTACACTCTCGTATCTGGTTGTTGAATGTGTGGCTTCATCAGATAGTCTGAAGGTAACAAAATCAGACTTCCAGCACCTCTAGAGCTCACTAATTAATGACTTTTATCTCATTTCTATCGGTCCAAAACAATTAAGCTAAAAATGACAAGTGTGGTTTGACGTGGGATGTGTGGCATTTAAGTATATTTTCCAAAATATCATATTGATTCGTGAGCGTTACCACGTTAACATGGTGTACATGTTGATTAACTGAATGTAGTATTGACATGAATAAGCATTTCATTTTAAAACGTCCATGTGTTTTTAAAGTTGTTTTTTCTGTGTAGTTCAGTCCAATGTTTTCCACATATACTTCACTGAGCAAGAGAAAACTACAGTGCTGTGCTTCTGGTTTAAGTGGAAAAAGTTCAAATACTTTCTACTTTATGAGAGAAAATCAAGTTTACCCAGTAGCTGATGCGCTCCAGGTCATAAAACAACAGTCACCATGTCAACAACAGACCTGGGATGGATGACCTGTTAAAAGGACCAAAAAAACAAAATACTGGTGCATATGTAATTCCTGTCCATTTTCTTAAAAGCCTATTTACATTTACCTACAGTGTCATTTCAGAGACTGAGTCTCCGCTATTCGAAATGGAACTGAGGACATGAGTTTGACTAATCATTGACTATGTGGCCAATAGTCCATTGAGTCATGTTAATCATTGACTCTGTACCCAGTTCATTAACCTTCAGTAGAATGGTTTGTTTTATGTTTTCATATTGTATTTATTTTGTAGTTTTTGCGGAGAATGTTGTGCTGTGATTGACAGGCATTTGCCTGAAGCCTTGATTTCATTTGCTGAAGACCAAAATATGCTGAAATGAAAATGGCTGAAAGTTTATGAATCCTGTTCTGTTGCTGTCATCCGTCTCCCAAAAGCCTAAAGGTAGAGTCAGTGAACCATCTGAACATGTCAGAAAGTGACTCATCAGTTCGTCACTGTTTACGTTGATGGAATGGAAAACTGAGAGCTTTTGGAAAAAAGTGCACCAACACTAAGGGTGTTTTCGCACTTGGTCCCTTTCAGCCGTCCAAAAGAACTCAAAGCGATTAGTCAACATTTTTTGCACATATGTGAACACAGCAAACGAACTCAGACCCCTCTGAAACGAACCGAACAGTTCGGTTCGTTTCAAGTCCACGGAGTGGTTCACTTAACCTGTGCAGTGAGAACAAAAAGCCCTCCAGGTTTAGTTTGCCTTCTTCTTCCTTCTGTGAGCAGAAAGAGGACTGAAGTCTCATCAGAGCTGAAGAGGACCAGAAAGGGAACTGCACCTTCTTTCAAACGAACTCACAGTGTGAAAGCAAAAAGAGCTGAGTCCCTTTTCTGTTGGTTCACTTTTTGGTCCTCTTTAAGGGGGCTGAGTTTGTTTGTTCGCTTAAAAAAAGACTATATGTGAAAACACCCTAAAATTGTGTGGGTCAGTGATGTTTCGGACCCATGACACTGTCTACCTCAGATAGAAAAGTGTGGAGCACTATCTGGACTATTCCACCATCCCTGTTCCTCCATCAGAGCAGTGTGACTGGAGAACTGAAATGAACTGAAAAGCCTTTGAAAATGACTTAGCTGCCCGAGCTTTGTTTTTAATGAAGCGCTTGCTGCTCAGAACCAACACTGCCTAAAGAGCATTTAAATCTTTTTTTTTTTTCACAATTAAATCACATGTGTTGCCTTTCAATTCAGACTTTTTTGTGACGGCTTAGAGCAGACTTCTTCTTTTTTGTTCTGGTGCTCCTTACCAAAAAAGAGCTGAACGAATTTCTTGTTATGCAGATAACTTAATTTTTATCCCTGAGTTTTGATTGTAAACTTCTTTGCTTCCTGTGCTTAGTCATTATTTTGCTTTATAATTTGATTTTGTTATTGCTTTGTCTACTTCTTGAAACGATGTGTGGCATCGAAAGTGACATTTTGAAAAATGTTTTTTAAAAAAAAAAAAGTAGCATGATTTATTTTTATTCAGTAATGACTTCATACCAAATTTGTGAGACAAATCGCCTTAACTTGCCTTTGAATATTTCTGTCTTAATAGTGGCTATAGAGGCTTTGCATGGCAAATATGAGTCTTGAAAGTTCATCTGCTGTGTTGCATTTTATTGCAAATTTTTTGTTATTATTTTGGCTCCCTACCACTGGCTTTATTCAGAATGTCTGTATGTATGCATTTTGTTTTTTCTGCAAGTAGAGATTCAAATGTGTAAAACTCTGCAGCAAGAAACACCTCTTTGCTACTTGCATATTTTTACATTATGTGTCTTAATTTCTGTTCACTTATTGCATAGTTCAGTTTTATTCATGTCTCTCATGAGTTACCAAAATGTTTTCTACTAACATATTACTTATATCTTATCTTCGTCTGCTGCAGGATGTGATGTTTGGTAAACTGCAATATATGCAATGTAATATGATCAGATTTCAACATTATTAAGACAGTAAAAGAATCTCAATTTCTTAATCTTCCCATGTCTGTTGCTGGTACAGTTTGTCATCACTGAGTTTGGTATTTGACTCATGTTATCGCCTCCTGTGTGTCTGTGCCAAATGATTCAGTTTACTTTAGTGATAATACATGCATATTTTACAACTTCAAATGTGAACAATTTTTGCCCACACATTATTTTTTCTGTGTGCCAGTATCGTTCTTCAGTTGTTTCTAATGAGAGACCATATGCTGCAGCCGCCCAAAGACAAAGTGCTTCACTTCTAGTTGTTTTCGTTTGTTTGTTTTTTTGTCAGGCAATTAATCACCCTGGTAACCAAGAAAATGGAGCTTGTTCTGGCTGTGTCCATCTGTTCTGAGTTTTATGCTACCATAATCCAGAACAACAAAGTGCAAATTTTTGCAGAATAGCATGATTCTATTGTTGAAATGAATAAACAATAAGTGGTATTAGAAGTAAGTGGCAGAAATGTAAATTATCCTTAACTGGTATGAACATTACATGACAGGCACCAGAAGTTTATCCAGCTTTGTTTTTTTAAACAACAACAACAATAATAATAATAATAATAATAATAACTGATGAAGCTGCTTGGGTTAGCAGCGAAACGTCTTCAAGCCAATCTTCACAGTCCAGATGCCTTGCTTTAACTCTTCGAGAGAATAATAATAATTATTTAATATTTATTTATTTGTTTAATTTTTAGATTTTATGCACTGGCCACGCCCCTTTATCAGAGGCCCAGCTTTTAATTGACTTAACCTTGACTTTGATTTTTTTTTAATTTGATGAAATATTGTAGGTCAGGCAGAAATGCAAACAGAGACCCAAAGGCAGCTTTGAGGGAGCAGATCAGACCGACACTGAATGTTGCTGGTGTCACAGTTCATTCATGATAATCTGAACTGAATTGCAAAGAACTGCAAAAAATGCAGAAGTACGAAGTAACCTGTCATAAAAATCTGAAAGCTCAAATACAATGTGTTCCAACTCTGAAAAAAAACTTAAAACACGCAGAAGCTGAACTGCATGAACTCAAGAAACTACAGAAAGAAATGCACTCCAAGGAACGTTTGAAGATAAACTGTAATACTGTGAAGCTACACGTTGAAATGAATCGGCTGCATTTGGAGACTTTACGTCAGCGTCGCAGACCGCATTCACAAATAACTTGGATGTAAACACAGACCTGCATGAAGGACTCGATCACGCTGAGAGAGGAGAAAACTTTGATTCAACAAGTTGGGCAACCAGTAGAGGTCCCACGGTTCAAAACTACTGCTACTACTACTACTACTACTACTACTACACTTCAGTAAAGTTAGAAACAAATTGACAGATTTGAATTTCCGGGATCAGTAACTCACAAACAAAACATTGTAGAGACACACAGAAGACAATCAGCTACAAACCAACTTTTGGCAAAAGGAAAATTTCTGAAAAGATTTCTTATTTTGGGGAATTTGTATTGGGAATATGGCTCAATAGCACAACAAAAATGAGTTGTAGTCACAAAAATAACCTCACAGTTCCATCAGCCCCTCCTTATTACTACCACAATTAGTTTCAAAGAATTTAAATTTTCCTGATTTTTGGGAAATTCCAGTGAGAATATTATTCAATAACTATTCAATAACTTTTTAGGTGTAGAGTTACCCAAATCACCTCACAGTTTCATCTGCTCTACAGTGCATCTGGAAAGTATTCACACCACTTCGCTTTTTCCACATTTTGTTATGTTACAGTCTCATTCCAAAACGGATTAAATTACATTTCTCCCTCAAAATTGATGACAAAATGAATCAAGTTTGCTTGATTTTTTTTTGCAATTTTTTCAAAAATGAAAAACAAAAAATGTAACATGTACATAAGTATTCACACTCTTTGCCCTGACACTCAGAATTGAGCTCAGGTGCATCCTGTTTCCATTGATCATCCTTCAGAGGTTGAGTCCACCTGTGGTAAGTTGAGCTGATTGGACATGATTTGGAAAGGCACACACCAGTCTATATAAGCCCTCACAGTTGACAGTGCATGTCAGAGCACAAACCAAGCCATGAAGTCAAAGGAATTGTCTGTAGACCTCTGAGACAGGATTGTTGAGGCACAGATCTGGGGAAGGTACAGAAAGATTTCTGCTGCATTAAAGGTCCCAAAGAGCACAGTGGAGCTGGCAGCCCAACTAAACTGAGTGATCGGGGTAGAAGGGCCTCAGTCAGGGAGGTGACCAACAACCCAATGGTCACTCTGACAGAGCTCCAGTGTTGCTCTGTGGAGAGGGGAGAGCCTTCAAGAAGAGCAACCATTTCTGCAGCCCTCCACCAATCAGGCCTGTATGGCAGAGTGGCCAGACAGAAGCCAGTCCTCAGTTAAATGCATATGAAAGCCCGTCTGGAGTTTGCCAAAAGGCCTGAAGGACTCTCAGACCACAAGAAGCAAAATTCTCTGGTGTGATGAAACAAAGATTGAACTCATTTGCATGAATGACAAGCGTCATGTCTGGAGGAAACCAGGCACTGCTCATCACCTGGCCAATACCATTCCTCCTGTGAAGCATGGTGGTGGGAGCATCATGCTGTGGGGATGTTCTGTGGCAGCAGGAGCTGGGAGACTAGTAAGGGTTGAGGGAAAGATGACTGCAGCAATGTACAGAGACATCCTTGCTGACAACCTGTTGCAGACAACAACCCTAAGCATACAGTCAACATCACAAAGGAGTGGCTTCGGGACAACTCTGTGATGTCCCCAGCCAGAGCCCAGACTTGAACCCTATTGAGCATCTCTGGAGAGATCTGAAAATGGCTTTGCACCAACACTCCCCATCGAACCCAATGGAGCTTGAGAGGTTCTGCATCGAAGAGTGGGAGAAACTTCCCAAAAATAAGAGTGCCAAGCTTATAGGACCATACTCAAAAAGACTTGAGGCCTTAACTGCTGCCAAAGGGGCTTCAACAAAGTACTGATCACAGGGTGTGAATACTTATGTACATGTTATGTTTTTGGTTTTTTATTTTTAATAAATTTGCAAAAAAATCAAGCAAACTTGCTTCACTTTGTCATTATGAGGTATTTTGTGTAGAATTGTGAGGGGAAAAATGAATTTGATCTATTTTGGAATGAGGCTGTAACATAATAAAATGTACAAAAAAAGAAGCAGCGTGAATACTTTCTGTAAGTATTCTGTTCAGTTAACTTAAATGTTACAGAAGTAAAGTTAAGATGTAAATGTTAAACTGTACTGAAATTCATGATATCAGTAGCTGAGGTGATTGTAGTTGCTGCAGTTGTTTCTTTGTATATTAATAATTTTTTCACTATAGATTTAGATAAAGCTCAGTAAGGTCATTGGATATCAGCAATATCTAAATACAAACGCTTTATTTATTTAGTTATTTAGCACTGAACAGTTAGGGAGTAGTGAACCACCTGTCAATAGATGAACTACAGTACATTCATGTTTGCACTGTGATTCAAATAGCTAAATGACCTTTTCTTGCCATGGCTTGTGTTCAGCACAGTCCGACACACGGTGGCGCTGTGGCTCAGCGCTGTCCGCAGTGCTGAACTGGACGACAGCCAAGACCCTGAGAGCCAGTTTTCATGTTTTGTCTGTTTCAGTGCATGTGATGAAACCAACAGCATTGCTGAATTTGAAGAAATCCATTTGGGAAGTTTTTACTTTTCTTTTTTTTTATTAGGGTCCCTGATTTATACATGAAACCTGATTTCTGTTGGTTTAATTAATGAAAAACTACAAGTGAATGCAGTGTGCTCATTACCAGAGTTTGTACTGGATCACATAAACTCATTATGTCCCAATAAAATGTCCAATATGCAGGTCAGAAGTAACATTGAAATTATGGTTCAACTTAAAGCTGTAATTAGAATCTAGCAGAGATGAAAAGAGAACTAAAATATTACTCTGTCAGTGTGAGGACAGTTGAAACTACAAGTTGCAACTGTCCTCACACTGACAGCCATGAATTTATCTCCCAAAACTGGACAGTTTATCAAGATGTATTTACCCAGCCTACTCCACTGCTACAGAAAATACACTAATCAAAAATCAAATGTACCTTTAGTGCACACCAAAACGGCGTCCCCTGACAAGCCATGTTGACCAGATTGAGCAGCTGAGGCCACTAACATCTTCCATCCTATCTGCACAATGACTTCCGCTGTCTGGTACATTTGCTTTGGCCTGAAGATAACCACGCCCCCTTCATTTGCATATTAGACATTGAAATAAATGTGGCATTATGAACTAAAAGTGCCATAAAATAAATCAATGTAGTCTCATGAAAAATGTCATTTTGAAATAAATAAATATATATTAATTCATTCATTTTGGAGCTGATAAACTTCTGAGTATCACCTGCAGCAGTGTGTTCCTGTGGGGTCTGACACATTATGCACCAATGTATTAATCAATAGCACAAGAGACAACGTGGCACACGAACTCAGTGCTAAGTGGAGTGAACAGCAGTGAACAGTGAACTGCTTCAGCGCTGTTTCGGTGCTTCAGCCCGCTTGAGGAGGGGACAAAGAAGGCGTATCTGTTCTGGTCGTGGCCAGCTCTTCTCGTCCTTCCGCGGGCTACGGGTTCCAAGTGGAGGCTGTCCCGACTGCGCTTCATTCCGCCACAGGTAAAACTGCTAAAAAACCCGTGTGCAGTGTAGTGGAAAAGACCACTGAATTCTTTAGACACAGTCACTGGATACATAGTGATATTTAACAGTAAGTTTCGAGAAGTGCTGCTTCCTCTACTTAAATCCATGTAGCCTAAGGAGTTCAGCTACTGGCATAGTCAACTTTTAAATTCAGAGTGCGCAGATAAAATTTGGGCATTGGGCAGCAACAGTATCCGTACTTAACAGTTACGTTTTCTTATGTCTACTTAAATGTGGTTTACGTTTGCTGGAAAATATAAAGTATAAGGTGCATTTATCTTAATAGCTACATGTTTTTGCTAAAGACTGCAAATAGCTTTGCCGTCGTAACCGTTAATTGTGAAAGGCGTGTGTGGGGTCTGTTCCAGAAAACGGGCCTTTGTAACGGGGCTGTTTACACCACATTAAACTCCATTCGCAGGTGTTGTGTTTTTGTCTAAGGTTATATCCACCCTCTGTGAGTGTATTAGCATGCTGTCTGTTTGGTCTTCACAGCTCTGATTTCTAACCTGCTTATCTCATACAAATACAGTCAAGTGGTACAGTGTTCAGTTTCCATGCTAGCAGATATGCTGTCCTGAATGAGAAAAGCTTTGGCATGCAGGACTCTGAGGGGCCCGGTCAGCCCTGTTCTTTACCTAATCCTGTCAAATGGCCACAACAACAGCGATACTTTTGTTTGATTGCTCATGTGAACATTCTTCTCTAAACTCAGTGACTGCTGAAATCCCTCTAATCCAGACTCTGCTTACATCAGTGGCAGAAAGAAAGTTGTGTAGATGTCAGATAATTTGCACTTAAGTGTATTCCTTGTTTCCTGTGCACTTTTTGTAGTTTATTAAGTGGGTCACAGTTCCACTCTTTGTTCTGGCTTACAGAGTATCCTTTCATTTGGTTCATCTATTAATTCAATCACACATCATATCTGTCATTCCTGTGATTTACTCACTTGTTATAAACTTGGATGGAATGACACGCACTTTAGTTTGTGCGGCATCAAAGTATGTTGTCAGTTGAATCTGTTTATTTAGCAATCAGTTGGTTTGGATTTTGTCACATCGAGTTGCGTTTTCAGTAATATTTTATGTTTGAATGTTTGCTCATCCTTTAAAAGTTTGCTGATTATGTTCTGCAGTTAACAGGTTAATAGCTAGATCAGTTTTGTCAACATAAATTCAGTAAATATTTCCATGTTTTAATCATTTCAAATATTTTTCATTCTCATAATATCTTTTCCTCGCTGCATCTGTTCTACACAGCTCTGTTGGATTCGGAGCACCATGTTCACAGAGGTGTTGGTTGCTCTGGTAATTGGAGGATTGATCTTCTTCCTGGTTCAGAGGAGCAGGACCCAGGTTCTGAAGACAGAGGATGGCTGGTGGAGGGCTGGAGAACCCCCCAGTGGTGGGGAGGACGTCACCATCCGTCCCTTTAAAGTCTCCACCAGTGATGAAGAGCTGGAGGTTAGATTAATCACTAATTAATTACTTAGTAATTAATTAATCACTAAGGAGGCTGAAAAAATTGCGAGCACTCCTACATATCTTCTTTTCTTTTCTGCCAGGACCTGCACAGGAGGATAGACCAGACCCGTCCTGTTCCTTCACTAGAGGACAGCCAGTTTAATTATGGCTTCAACTCCCAGTACCTGGAGAAGGTGGTCTCATATTGGAGGAATGATTTCGACTGGAGAAGACAAGTTGACAAACTCAATAAATACCCCCATTTCAAAACCAACATCGAAGGTGAGACTGCACTGGTGTCACTAAACACATATATATCTATGGGATACACACTGATGAAGAACATATTATCCTGCCTCATTCTTATTCATTGAACATTCATCCAGGCATTGATATCCATTACCTGCACGTGAAGCCCAAGAATGTGCCAAAGGGAACCACTGCTATTCCTCTGATAATGGTTCATGGCTGGCCTGGATCCTTCTATGAGTTCTATGGGTTGATCCCTCTGCTAACAGAACCTTCTGACCCAGACAATCTTGTGTTTGAGGTGGTGTGTCCCTCCATTCCAGGATACGGTTTTTCAGAAGCACCACGTAAGAAAGGTGAGGCTTGTAATTTCTTTTCTTTCTTTCTTTTTTTTGAAAGTTCCCAGCTTCACTGAAGAGTTTTATGTTTTGTGTTGCATTATACAATACTTAGCAAAGTTCAATAGCAAAGTTGGACATGAGATATAAAGAAAAACTACACCTGAATAAAGTATCACTTCTTTCAGGACCAGTGTAATGATATGCAGATCACATGCACATGCAAGGCTAAAAAGATTGAGTGCAGCACATCATACTGAAAACCACACACACACTGACAGGGAAAACACTCAGCCCCACCACATACAACCAAGGGCCGAAACACTGACAAGCCTGTGAAGATGTACAGAAGGCTTTGTAGTTGTTGTGTCCTTTCTATCTCTTGCTTTGTGCTATGAATCAGTCACAGCCGTCACTTTTTGGCTTCAACCAGCCGTTTAATCTCATAACAACAGGTTCATATTATGTCTCTAACAACCACCCTAAAAGCAGTAAGCTCCAGAAATTGCTGGAGCACAAAGACAAATACAAATAATTCAGCTAACTCTTGCTAAGCAAGTTGCACCACAGACATTTCTTATGAAGCTACAAACTAGCAAACACAGTTGGATGACGACTTCAGCGAGTTATTCGACAACAAACCATCACAGAAGCTTTTGTTATTGAATATGGAAGCTCTCTTGAACGTACCACCAGCAGAAACAACACTCTTAACGGCATAAATAAATTTATTTTAATACTTTAGCTGTATTACAAATCACAGTGTTTGCTTCACACATCATATACTGATGGTCAGGCCCCAAGCCTGTCTTTTGTCTTCTTAAAGGCTCATTGCTTTGGTTTGGTTCATAATACAGCTAATTTTCTGCAAGCTCCATTCCATGTTGATGTGGAAATAGTGTGTGTGTGTGTGTGTGTGTGAGAACAGGTTTTGATTCAGTTTGTGCTGCACGCATCTTCCACAAACTGATGAAGCGTCTGGGCTTCCAGCAGTTCTACGCTCATGGCGGAGACTGGGGCTGGCTGGTCACCACCAATATGGCTCAGCTGGAGCCCAAGTAAGATGCACAAGAACTTCCTCAACACTTGATACTGTTTTACATCATTCAGAAAGCTAGCTCCATGCAGTTCACTTTTTTGGTAAATATTTAAATAATATATCACTAAACTGCCCTGTGTTTTCTTTTGTTTGTTTCTCTTCAGGACCGTTAAAGGCTTGCATGTGAACTTTGCACCGCCCTCCAAGCCAGGGCTGTCCATTGCTTTATCCACCATGCTCGGCCGTCACTTCCCCAAGCTGTTTGGTTTCACTGACATGGATATTCAGCGTCTCTTCCCTGCCATGGAGAAACTGGTGGTGGAGACAATCAAAGAGTCTGGCTACATGCACATCCAGGCCACCAAGCCTGACACCGTGGGTAAGGACCCAAGGCCCACTTTAACAGATTTGGAACTCGAGATCATACCCTCTTGTGTCAATTTAGACACATTTAACTGACAGAAACACAATGCCAGGATCATGTGTGATCTGTGTGTAAGCAGTGCTCGCAAAGGGCATTTATAAAACAGACCCCAACAGCAGAAGCACATCCACATAGTGGAAGTTTTTACTTAGTATAGTAAGCAAGTAGGCATGATCATCAGATAAAAAGTGAGCATTAATATAATGATATTGAGCTCCATTATCACTAAGACTGCAAGCAGCTGGCAGTAGAGAACAAGCGGTTATTTGATAGAGTTAAAAAATATTTCTGTGTTGCTTGAATCATCAAATTTGAATTTGAAGATCAAAGAAACGAGACGAGCTGTCATGTATGTGTGACTCTGTGGGTGCACTTTTTTGTGTTTCTGCAGCTGTGAGAAAAATGTTCATACACCTCTGGACTGGCTCCAGCAGGGCTCAGTGAATAGTCTTTCATAGTCAACATATCAATAGTGATTTGTTATTTAGTTACAGTTAATTATTTCTCACCAGCAAATACATAAATCAGATCATTTCTGACTCTGAATTTGCCCTCAGGTCGAGGACTGAATGATTCTCCAGTGGGTCTGGCTGCCTACATTCTGGAGAAGTTCTCCACATGGACAAACAATGACTTCAGGAACCTGGAAGATGGAGGACTCACCAGGTAAATAGCACAGAACAGGACAGAACAGAGTGGTTGCTGGTATTTGTCACCACCAAATCCCTTATGCATATGGTCTCAAACTATCACATACGACCAAGTTTGAAATATCCTCAGAAGTAGTGGCATAAAATGGTGTTGTTTTGGAAAAGTTTCACTAAGTCAGATTTGTCCCCATTTCCATATCATGCAAATGCAAAGCATATTGATGAATGATGTGTTCCTATAGTGGTGTTCATGGTGTCTTGCAGGAAGTTCTCCCTGGACGATCTGCTGACTAATGTGATGATCTATTGGACATCTGGCTGCATCGTCTCCTCTATGAGGTTCTACAAGGAAAACTTTGGCAAAGGCCTCAACCAGCCTCACGCGAAGTGAGTAAGACCTATGAGTCTAATATGACCAGTTGGTTATATTTCCATTGTTATGGTGCTTAAAGAACAGAGGCACCTTGACCTATAAAATATGGATAGAGCTTCCAAGTTTGAAAAGTGAAGCCAGTGCTGAAGTAAGTAAAATTTGAATTCCTTCTAATGACCAGCAAATGTGTGTGTCCACTGGTTTCAAAAAGAAGTCTGACTGTAGGTAAGCATATGAGAAAACGACCCGACTTCTCATTTCATTTGTTACCTCAGTAAACAGTTAATGGTCTCAGTCACCAGTTTGAAGCCTTTTTTTTAATACAGCACAATGTTCATTGAGTAAATTGTGGTTCCATTTAGAGTAAAACAGATGATAAAGGCTACCTTGTGATTGACAAGTGGCTACCACATTGTACTCCTGGGTTCTAAGCCACATCCAATCAGTATGGAGATGTAGCATAGTAGCAGCCCCTCGCCTACACCTCTGTCCAATCATGTTGAAATGTTGATGAACTAGTTTCACATGCTGCGGGTTTCTAATAGCACTTAAAATTGTAAGATGTAACATTTCAGCATTAAAGGGGACATGTTATACCCCTTTTCCAAAAGTTATTACAGTTCCCTGTGGTCTTCATGAAATGTCTGTGACCAAAATACGACACTGATGAAGCGCGCAAACCCCCCGGGAAAAACATAGGTACCGTAGAAAACGCGTCTCTGCAGTCCTACATGCCCTACAAGAAGAGGCGCTTGAGGAACCTCAGGAACGGAACTGAGGATACAGCAGGATGCCTCTTAATGGTTAGTTATTAACTTTATGTCACTTGGATATTTTTTTGTACGTTTGTGCACTGGCCACATATGACCATGCTAGCTGTTGTGCGTACAACCCACTGCTAGTGACTCTAGTATGTTTATAGTAAGTTTATGTAATGCTATCAAAAGCTAGACTTATGGTATTTATATAAATGCATATAAATTAAGGCAAACATCATTAAGCTGTTCCTATTACATTAATAAAGCTCAAGCATTGTAGATATTAGCCCGTCATGTTTCCTTGCTTATAGTACTGGACAACGGGCCAATCAGGGGTTGTAGGAATGTCTGCCAACATCTTATATCTATTAGTAGTGTGTAACTACGTTTACCAGTTATCATAGCATTTTAATATTGTAGCCTGAGAATGTCTGTTGCAGCAAGCTGCCACAGATAATAGGAATGCCAGGTGAACTAATTTGTAATCATGCAGTTATCTTCTCTGTCAATCTTTTTCACTTCATTTTTGTATATTTAATAGGTTACAAGAAGATTACAACAGCTTCAGACCGAACCAGCATGCATGGTGGATCATCCTGGCCTCATGTGTTTGAATGTGTTGTCACTCCAGAAAGCATTTAACATCTGCAAACCGAACTTTGGGCCTTTACATCTGAGAGCAATAGAGCAGTAAGTTATTATTGCAATACAAATATGTGTGGAGGAAGGTAATATCACAAGTGGTTCTGTCTGCCTGTGTGGTGCTGCGCATGTGCCACAGGCTGGAAGCTAGAAAACCGTCTCAAGGTTGAGGTCCAGCAGCTCATCGGTGTAATCTGTAATATAAAATAACAAGAGTCCATATTCTTTGTGAAATTGGACTTAGACATAAACTTCACTTTATTGATCCCTTTAGACGATTCCCTCGGGGAAATTGAATTTCCAGCAGCTTATAAAGTAAGGAAGCAGCACACAGGGCAGTTTGCAAACAACAACAAACAACAACTATTTGCAAACAGGTATCATAACAAGATAAACTCTTTGCTAAATATAGAAAACAGATAAGAATATAATAAAAAATAAAATAAATATCAAGAACTATATATGGCAAATTATAGACAACTGTATATGGCTAATTAAATCATTGCACAGTGAGTGGCTACCACTCCTTCCCTTCTGTCCTCTGTATATTATTTGCTCCTCGTCCCCACTAGCGAGGAGTTGTAAAGCCTGATGGCATGAGGAACAAAGGAGTTCTTAAGTCTGTTGGTCCTACACTTGGGAAAGGAGCAGACTTTCACTGAACAGACTCCTCTGGTTGCTAATGACGATGTGCAGGGGGTGGTTGGCATTGTCCATAATATCCAGCAGTTTGTCCAGTGTCCTAATCTCTGCCATCGTCACCAGAGAGTCCAGCTTCATGCCGACCACAGAGCCGGCCCGCCTGATCAGTTTTTCCAGTCTTGATGTGTCCTTCTTGGATGTGCTGCCCCCCCCAGCACACCACAGTGTGAAAGAGGACACTGGCAACCACACACTGCTAAAACATCCATAGCAGTTTGCTGCAAATGTTGAAAGACCACAGTCTCTTTAGGAATTATAACCTGCTTTGTGTCTTCCCATACAGGTGGCTGGTGTGGGTTGTCTAGTCCAGTTTATTATCCAGCCACAGCCCGAGGTATTTGTATGACTCCACAACCTCCACTTCAGCTCCCTGTAGCAGGACTGGTCGCGGTCTTGGTGTGGACCTCCCAAAGTCAATGACCAGCTCCTTCATCTTAGAGGTGTTGCGCTGTAGGTGGATAGTGTGACACCAGACAGCAAAGTCCCCCACCAGACTCCGATACTCCGCCTCTCTGTCATCCCTGATGCACCCAACAATGGCTGAGTCGTCGGCGTACTTCTGTATGTGACACAGCTCCAAGTTGTAACAGAGGTCCATGGTGTACAGGGTGAAGAGAAGAGAGGCCAGCACTGTACCCTGGGGGGCTCCAGTGCTGCTGACCACAGTGTCAGACAGGGTGTCCTTCAGCCTGACGTACTGTGGCCTGTCAGTGAGGTAGGTGGAGATCCAGTTCACAAGGTAAGCTTCCACTCCCATCCTGTTCAGTTCGTCTCAAAGCATAAGGGGCTGGGTGGTATTAAAAGCACTGAAGAAGTCCAAGAGGAGAATCCTCACTATGCCGCTTCCCTTACCCAGATGGGAGTGGACTCGGTGTAGCAGGTGGAGGATGGCATCCTCCACACCAACACCTGGCTGGTATGTTGCACCATGTTTTGCCTGTTGTATAATGCCTGTCTGTACATTATATGACTTTGTGAAATTTTCAATAAAAGCTTGTTAAACTTACAGAAAGTTAGTTGTGCTTTCACTGGCTTTGCAGTGCATTTTCCTTTCTTGGATTTTGGGACATTGACTCCAAAAAGTGGATCATTCACTGATGTTGTTGCTTAGGAACAGCCAGTATTTTTGTTGAAGTGCAGGACTTTCAGGTGTCACAGAAGCAATTAAACAATGCATACATAAATGCTGATCTACCTCAGTTTATCCCACATGGCATAAACCATGTAAAGCAATGCCTGCACAATGGAGTAAAAACAAATAGATATCCCAAATTATTCTATTAGAATTTTCCAATATTTACAGTTATGTTTTTGGGACAATGCAAGGTTTAGTAAGTAATAAAGTGACAAATCTGTTTCATTCTTCCCCATTCTTTACAAAGCATACACAATGAACAGTTAAAGCATTATCATTGCTAAAACATACTTATTATCTTGTACAGACAGCAGCATACATCCATGACAGCTTCAAAAAACACTCCCCATCACAACATAAACTAGGAACAATAATCCTATTGTTACAGAAGCAAGAAAAACACTACTGACGATACTAATCACACAGCAGCTTGAGAGCGAAACGCTACTCGCTGATCTTTCTAGTCTAGAAACCTGAATGCACAGACTAACAGGCAGCTCAGCAAGTGAAATGGGCCGGATCCTAAATAAATTAGTGATTGCACTGCTGTAGCTATATTACATTCAGTTTGCTCTGAGGCTGATGTGTCCGCTCATTACAAAACAAATGCACACAGTTTTATACATACATATATGGTGCTAGCTGTCTGATAATATTAAAAAATGGGTGAAAAGCTCATTTTCCCCGAGCACAACATGCTAACATTATTCACTTCCAATAACCTGAATGCAAGTACTCTATATTACTGCTATGGATACATATAAGACGGTGACGGGGGTGAAACGGGCTCTGTGATTCACTGCAGGAATTTCTTGTGAATCTCAGTTAAGTCAGTGACAAAGCTGTTAGCTCGATTACTTTTTAAATACTTACATTTTCTTTGTCTGCAGTTTTACCACAGACAGTTGGTACTGGGAGATTATTCAAATGTGCCTTCTCCCTACATAAGGAGGGGGGGGGGGATTCTAAACGGTTCGGTGAAGCCGCTGGGTTGTCTTATTTCACTTTGTTTTTTTGAGATTGTAGGCACTCCAAATACACAAATTTATGTGCACAAGCACTGAAAAGGTGAGTTTTTCATAGTATGTCCCCTTAAAAAGGTTTCAAACTGACTAGACATGTGTTAGGTAGTCCTAAGTGTTTCCAACAATGTTCAAACTCAGAGAGATCTGTAATTTTATTCAAGCTAACATTTCATTTGGTTGCCTGTCACTATAACTGCAAGGAGAGTCAGAGAGTTGGTTCATGTGGAGAACCCTTCAGGTCCAAGTGAGCAATTATTTCTGATGTGGCTGAGTCTCTGTGGGAGCACAGGATCGAAGACAACACTGAACTGAAAAGCGGTTGGCCTGAATTCCACACACCTAACTCATCTTTGTCTCTTCACAGGATGCAAGTGTATGTTCCCACTGGGTTTGCCTGCTTCCCCAATGAGCTCTTGCACATGCCCAAACTATGGGTCAAGCAGAAATACCGTAAACTCTTGACCTTCACACCCATGGCCCGTGGCGGCCACTTTGCTGCCATGGAGGAGCCTCAACTGATGGCTGAGGACATCCAGAACTTCACAAAGATAGTGGAGAAGAAGAAGAAGAAATAGTAGGGAGTGGCTGATGTATAGGTGAACTAAAAGAGCATTATTAAAGTGAAGCAGGTGGACAAAAAGAAAGAAACTGGTACACAGTGGTGAGCAGTAAGCAGGTGTACACATTGTGATTGTAGATAGTGAAGTATGCACTGTTTCTCTATGTAGTTGGAATTAATATTATAGTGAAATTCCTAATCTTAATTCATGATTGAGTCTTCTGCAGTGTTAATGCTAGAATATGTATGATTTTGAAATTTGAAGAGTCAAAGAAGTGAAAAAGAAAGAAGACGGTAACTACATGGGATCTGCTGACTGCAAAGTGTGACAGTTGACTTTCAAAATAGGAATGGAGCTGGACAGTACAGTAATCCGGTGAAAATAAGGAGAGAATTTGGCTAGTTTTAAAAACATACACTGACCTAATTGTGGAGCTGCTGTTCCCACTTTCTGTCTAGATCTTTCACTTTTAAACTCTTACATAGTGCACATTTTTCACATGAAGAACAAGTTCAAAGTTGCGTCACACTGTGTTAGTCAGGTTAGAGGTGAAAAGGGCTGAAGTAACTCTGCTGTGGCTTAAACACCAGATACATCAGCAGTCGCTAACAAATTCCCAGCTAGTTTAAAGTCTGCAACCAGCATCCATTCATCCTCTCAGCTGCTGCTCCTCACAGAGTTTCTGCCTTCCTCAGAACTCCCCTCAGCCTTGTACTGCTTAACAGTTCACTAAGGAGCTGCACAAACCCAGTGTAGTAGTTTAAAGCTTTGATGGAATCAGATTTCGCAGCACAAACCTGCTACAACCTGGAGCCTTTCATTTATTTGCATAACATCCATCAAGTTTACATTTTGACTTACTTTAATCTAATACAAAGACTAGACGCAGTGGTTACTTAATGTAGGCCTCCTTTAAAAGTTTAATGTCTTCAATATTCTGTACTTTTATATGTAATACGTAGTAGTCCAGCTTTATGGGCACATTAATTTACCAAGAGAGTAACAATCCCAGAGAGCTGATTATGTTGATCTTGAAGATTTCCTTAAATGATGAAATGTATTTGGTTTTATTAAAACAGAAGGTTTCATAATATGGACATTGTGAATGTATATGTCAATAACAACAATAACTCTTTTTCCCTCTATGCAGTTTAAAATGAATTGCAGTATATGTTACATTCCACAATGACCACAATGATGTTATACCTCAGATTGAAACACACTGTTTTATTGTTTTGACCAAATAAAACTGACACTAAGAAGTGCATTGTTTCAACTGTTAGTCTGTTATTTCAAACTGTTTCTGGGGCATCCACATAACTCCAGTGGCAAATGCACATAAAATAAGATAATCCTTTATTTCCCCTCCTTGTGTCAGCCCCCAGTGCTTTGTCACAGCAGCAGGCAGGATTGGAAGAAAGTAAAATCAAACAGAGAGCAATCACAGAGCAAAGACACGATAATGAAGAAATAAACAACAAAAAAATGAACATAAGAACAGCTGCACAGTAAACGGTATGTACTCACAGGTATTAGTATCAATGTTCAGTGTTTCCCTGAGTGAGGCGTTTATTGTAAAGATTTAATAAGTGAGTGAATGTGTGTGGTCTACTGGACACAGTACTTAATAAAGAGTGGTGACCAGAGTGCATCTTGTGCTTCATTCACAATTTCCTGTCTTTGTTCAGGTCTTTACTCTGTAAAGAAAGCTGAGAAACTCACACCTCATGTGAGAAGCTGGATGTCAGTGAACAATTTGATTCTGGTTGAAACCATTTCACAAAGTCATCACTGAGTCTGAATTATGGCCAGAATAAAATGAGATGAAGGTACCGATATTGTAGAACTTTGGAGGAATATGTTTCAGATTTGGAGTCTGAATACTGCGAGGTGTATATCAAGTTAGCTTTAGGGTTAGCTGCAGCCAAGAGACAATATCGGGGTTCCTAACATTTTAATTTTACTGATCCAGTTAATGGATTGGTGGGATGACCTTAGATAATGTGTTCTGTTGGATATTTACCAATAGTGGAAGACACAACGATCTTAGAAACTTAACTTTAGAAGCTTTACAATTTCCTCTCAAAATAAAGCAGCTGAAAGGAGCTACATATTATTCTGCAAACTGATACATGGATCAGACATTAAAAAAAATTAGTAAATCAGAATGAGATCTAATAAGATGTGAATGCTTCTTCTGTGCAAACTGTCCGACCTGACTGGAGCTTTTTCCGCCCCCTGCTGCTTCCTCCTGCTCTCGTCCGTTTCTTTCCAGTCTGTGACGTCATATCCCCGCGACGCTCGAGCGTTCCGAATCCACCATGGCCGAAGCTGAGTAAGTACTTGTTTTTAATAATATCTAAGTCCATCCATTATTTCGTTGCGTGCATTTGTATGCTTTTGAGTGTTTCTAAATAATATAAATGCTGCTAATTTGATCCAAACCTATATTTAGAGGGCTGATGGCTATAAATCGGTGCTTCATTTCACATGGGGCCAAGTTTACATTACTGAGAGATGGCCACAACATAGCTAGCGTAAGGTTTTCTCAATATTTGGAACAATTTGTCTGTAACTGAAAGGACACTCTTGAAGCCGTCAGCCTCTGTGTCGTATGTTTTGCGTGCTCTAAGTTCTGTTTGGCTGACATTTTCAGACAGTTACGAGCACTGTTAGCAAGTAGCGTAAGTCACCATCAAAAAAGTGGAGAACTGAAGCTGAAAGTAGCTAATTCGTTCGTTCACGACAGAGATGACAGCGTCTTCTCTAATTCGTCTTTCACGGTTTAAGAAAGTAGATGACTAAACTTGTCACTTGCTCGTCATTTCTTGTTTGTTTCTCAAATGTTCCTCACTTTGTTTTCATATGCTCTTGTTACTAGATCAAATAAAGTGATCAAGTTAGTCCCTGAATATCTCCTGAAAAAGAGGAAAGCATATCAGGCCATTAAAGCTACACAAGCCAAGCTTGCTCTGCTTGAAAAAAGAAAGGTAAGTCCTGATGTTTTTGGTTTAGTTTACTCACAAGTCACATGCTGGTGAAAGTAAACAGGTTCAGTAGTATCCAGATGTGGGCTTGATACAAAACATGGGCTGTGTTCAGAATCACATGCCAATGTGCTGTCACTCCATATTCAGTCAGTGTGTATTGTACCGGGCCTGCTAATTGCACTTTGCAGTCCTCATCAGAGAGTACATACTACAACTGCATGACATGACTGTAGTGATTACAAGATTGTCAGTCCAAGGTCACACACATTGAAGTTTGGGGGGTGGTTGAATGTGATGTCCAGCAATCTCATGATGCAGTTATTCTTGCTAATATAGTATGCATTTTATTGCACACATGCAATATTCACATTTTATCGAGTTTGAACATACACACTTAATTTGATGTTATGCGTGCTTTGATTAAGACGATAGTATGCAGTTCTAGTCACAGCCATGGACCGTATACATGCTATCCATTTTTATGTAATGCTGTGTTTTATGTGTGTGTTTCTACATTATTTCAGGTATCAAGAGGTAAATCATTAAAGTTCAGGCGTTTGGAAGACCTCTTGAAAGACAGTCACAGGAAGCACCGTGATGAAACTCGCATCCGGAGAGCTGAGCACAGGCCGCCTCCCCCTCTGCCACCCGCTAAGAACAGACTAGCCTTCGTCGTCCGCATCAGAGAGTAAGCGTTTTTAATGTAAAATTCCTCTATATGTAGTTATGCTCATTTGAAATTGTCTACACACTCCTTTTATGTGTAGACACCAAAACAGGGACTACTCTGTCAGTATAGGTGGGAATAAGTGCACAGGAAGTAAAATAATCCCAGAGGTCTGTGATAATTTGTTAACTAGAAATGTAGTCAGCAGATGTGCGAGCACTCATTGGGTGGGTTTGGTTGAGATTCATCTCGCACAGGGCAGCGTGTCTCATTGCCCAATCCAAACACTTGATGTCGCTACTTCTTGTCTTCATGTCTGGTAGCAGTCAAGAGTTTTCTGTCTGAAGTCCTTTCTTAACATATACTTTACAACACTGATTGTAAAAAAAGATGGGACGCAGGTCAAAGGTCAATGAAAACATAATGCAGTCTTTTTCAAATGAACTGTGTTTACTGACAGCAGTTTTACAAAGTGTTCCTGAGCTCATGTATTAATATATTTTATCCAATCGTGTATCACAAGGTAGTGAACCCATCCTTGCTTTGAACACTGAAGCTCAGTTTCATGTATTTCATAAGAATGGTTTATGATAAGTGTTGAAGAGCACTGGAAGCCATGAGTTGGGATGTCATTGCATTTTCCTTGCAGTTTTAATCATAAGGGTTGATTTAAAGGAAGTAAGATTCATTTTTTTACTTGAATCAAACGAAAAATAGAAGATACTCCTAACTACAGTCTTGTTTGCAAGTTTAAAACTTATCCTGGTTCAAAACACTAACAGAGATGATAACGTCAGATCTTGTATATTACAGTAAATGAAAACAAAGTTGTTTATTTCTTTAAACACGTGTATAATCAAACGCCAATCCAGTTTGATAAACATGGACGATGCTCTCACATTAGGATTAAAGGTGTCAGTCCCAAAGTGATGAAGGTAATCCAGATGTTCAGGCTGAGGAAGATCTTCAGTGGGGCCTTCGTCAGAATCAACAAGACCTCTGTAGCCATGATGAAGATAGTGGAGCCCTATGTGGCCTGGGGGTGAGTAAAGGGTGAACATTTAAAAAAAAAAAAAAAAGTAAATCATAAATCTCTCTTCTTTTGGTTGTTGTTGTTGTTTTTTTTTTTTTTTCTTGAATGTTTTAAGTGCATGGTAATGTTCCCAACAGATTTCCCAACTTGAAGTCTGTTCGTGAGCTCATTCTGAAGAGAGGACAGACCAAGATCGGCAGGAGGAGAGTCCCTCTCACAGATAACACCTTCATTGAGCAACACATGGGTAGGTCTCACCCACAGTTTGATTTAAGCACCACAGAGTGATCGCAGGACACCTCATTTGTTCCTGTCTTTTTGATTTACTCTTGATCTCCAATTATAAACCAGAGGTTTACTGATGGGGCTTGTAATACATTATAGCTACCTATGATAATCACTTACAATGCAGTATAGATTCTTTTAAATGCATGAAAATGCTTTACACTTTACTGACCATCAACACTGAAAGATTATGACGAAGTCTGTGTTATTATTGACACATCAATCTATACTTAACACGCATATAGTGGTAAGTTATCAAACTGCATGTACTATCACAGCGTAGTACGAGTTCTTACTACTATTGGTTGTTGAGGTGTGTACAGGTGAGTGTAGGTGGTCATAATGTATTTAAAGCCCCATCAGTCAACATCTTGTTTATAACTGGTCCAGAGCATCCACAAGACCCGCGTACTTAAAATGCATTACACAGTCACACCTGTAATGTTTTATGACTTTTGATATTGTGCATCAGAGAGCTTTCTGTGTGTTTACGATTATAGCCATAAAGCATTATAATACGCTATGAATACTCCCATAACACATTAGATCCAAAGATTTTTTTTATTGTCAATTCACTATATGTGCAGGACATACAGGAGAATCGAAATATTGTTTCTCTCTCACCTTAGTACTAATGCCATGCAATTAAATAAAAAAGAAAAGAAAAGATAAAAAGCAGTGTTGAAATAGTAGTACAGTAGTAGCAGTATAAAAATAAATAGAGCAACAACACTGAAAGTTTCATTAAAAAGCAATGTTGGATGTTTTTCCTCTGTGTTCACTCATCACAGAATGGTTAGATTGGTAAACATGAAAGGCGTCTCTGTGTATCTATTCATGTCACTTGAACAACATTTCAGGTTTTAGTTCCTGTTGAAGATACACTTGTCATACTTGGTTCAGCGCTTTCTAGTTCTGTTCACACTCTGCTCCCCTCCTGTCACCTCCTCCTCCTCTTCTTCCTCGTTTCTCAGGTAAACATGGCATCATCTGTTTGGAGGACCTCATTCACGAGATCTACTCCGTTGGTAAGGGCTTCCGGGCTGCCAACAACTTCCTGTTGCCGTTCAAGCTGTCAGTGGCTCGTCACGCTGCCAGGGACAAGGCAGGGCTCCTAAAGGACCTGGGAAACCCTGGATTTCGTGGTACAGACATTAACTCTATCATCAGACAACTGAACTGAGGAGAAACACAGGAAAGACGGACACTCAGCAGTAACTTCAAGGATGCCTTATTTCTTGAGGAGCAAATGCCAACGATGGCAAAATATTTAATATACATTTACCTGTCCGCATATTTTCTGCTAACACAGCACGCTGGGAGATGTGAGAAGGACCTGAAATGGACTCTTTTGCCTTGCGCTTGTTGTTTATTGTTTTGCACTCATGTTTGACAAAAGCTAACATGTAGTGCCCCTGACCACAGACTGATGGAAGCTGTTGTGCTCTTGGTGAAAATGTAACAATGTTTTGAGTAACTTGTGAAATGTAAAATATGATCTGTTAAAGGGTCTTTAGTTGCTAGATGTGGTCGCCTTTAAGTTGTCAGAGGAATGGATCTGTACTTGCTGTACATGCAAGGACAGTGATTGAATAATTAGGACGGGCAGGAGCCACCAACCTACAATAACACTTTTACTGCATTCAGTCATTTTCAGTGTGAAAAAGTGTCTGAAACATCTGTTCAATGGCAATTCATTTGTTGTTTGAGTCACTTAATAGACTTTGTTTTTACAATTAAAAAAAAAAAACGATTCAATACTATTGTATCGATAATTAGTGTGTCTGACAGTGAGTGTGGTGATTTCAAAAGAAAATGTATACAAAAGGTGCTGTTATGTTGTGGAAAGATGTGTGGATACATTGCTTTGGAGTTGTTCACTTGATTAGCAAGGACACACGCAACACTTCAGTAGTTCAATTGATTACATTTACTGTAAATTTACTGCAAGTGTGTTGTAAAGCCTCTCCACACTGTAAAGTGGGTAGAGGCTTTCTCATTGGTAAAGAAATCTTAGGTTATTTTTCCCTCAATGTATTTCTGGTAGGTTGCAGAGGAGAAACCACAACAGGTTAATTTAATAATAATAACTCGAGGCTTAGGGATTAAATGAGCCAGTAAATAGTGATGTTTCCACAGCCTCATTCTCCCCCCCTGTGGTGTTACACTAATGTCACTGGTAATACAGCGAGACACATGAGTCACCATCCGGAGGAGGGGGAAGCTGTAACCTATGCAGCTGCGCTGTTACCAATGCGCACTGGGAGAAATGGAGGCTGGCGTCGGGAGCACTTTACGAATGTCACTGATGTACTCCCTAAACGCAATGTGAACGTGTGTAAACTGGCCGTATTGATGAAATGAAGGATGTTCCAAAATGTACTCATCTTTGCTTTCGACGTGGAAAAGAACAGGTAAGATACAAGCCAACCGTGTGTATGTGTTACGTGGGGTTACAGAGGCATATTGACATCACATCTACAAAATCAATCAGCGGCTATTGCCATGGCAATTAATGAGCATGACTGCGATTTTCCCCGCCTCTAGCGCTGGTGTTGTAGCAAAACGTTAGCAGAGTCCTGTTTCTCTGTGTCATCGTGTTTCGCAAGTCACAACTCATTGACTACTGACATAGCTGATGTGCTTTCGACACGATTAGGCGTTGTGTCACCTTACATTTCTTTAGCTTGTGATGAGTTATTTTGTTCATAACTGAAAGCTTGTGCCACCAAACCAATATAATAATATGGTAATTTGTGTCAGACCGCTAAAGCACGTGTTGTGTTGCCTTCGGTGATGTCGAAAAGGTCGAAATTATAAGGATCTGGAAAATGTGACGAATGAGAGTTGAACTGGTCTGTTGGAACAGATTCAAATAATGTCAAAGGCTATGTAATTAGAATGACAGTAAAACCTATTATATGTAACAACTGCGTGTTTGACGTGAATCCTATTTTCTATCTCACATAATGCCAATTCGAACAAAATCACCTATACTAATAGCCTTTATTACATGGACAATGTAAGTATTTTAAACCAAAATTATTCAAACAATGCAGGTGAAACAACGTTATATTTAACTAGAATAAAAAGTTTTCCGCATGGTGAGTCCGAATGTCGTGCATGTTTACGAGGAGTACCTGAATGCAGCACCAACCTACAGTGGTGTCAAGGAGAGTGGGCGATTCTACAATGCGTGACTCCACGAACAGATGCTAAGAAGTGTTGTACCGTGGCTTCGGTATTGGTATCGGCCAGCAAAGAGTGGTCAAAGGTGAGCTGCTTGAACTAATTACTAAATTCAAGCGACATTCATATGAAACTGATTAATACTTTTGGTGTGGGTCATCCTCAGTGAAGTTTTTGGTTTCACCCCGGTGCACGCGACAGCAGAGCAAAGTTTGCTTCAATGGGCGACGAGACCATGTGCGTGCATAGTGAAATATCATCCGGTTTGTGTGCGGGCTTTTTCTAGCTGCCGTTCCTTTATGCTGTTTTAGTAGACAATGTAGCTATGTTTTTAACAGAGCAGCTGTGTAGCGTGTCGCCCTGCAACAAGCTGTCCCCCCTCGATATTAGCACACGTAAGCCGGGTTGGCTAGCTCAGACTGTACGCTGTGCATTTGAAATGAATGACTTGTCGGAGCGTGTGGAGACTAATTAGCAAAAACGTTTAGCACGTCTGTCTTTGTTTACGTTTAATACGAATGTGTTCCAAAACCGTACACAGTTTCTTTTAGTGTTAGCGGGCTTACGTGTCTTACTACTTATTCTGGGGTTGACTCTCGACCTTCAAGCTAAAGAGACATTGGTTTGGATTCGTCGTTACCCTGTCACATGTTTACATTTACCTCTTCGTTTGTACCATCTCCAGTCCGTCAGAGATATGCTGCTGTTAACCGTTAAGACACTTCAACAAGCCCTACTGCGCGTTATATGTGCTAAACACTGATCAAGTTTAGTAAAAATATATGAATTATCTATGAAGTAACTAATGAACTACTATGAAGTAATTAACTATGAACTGAATGTGAAATATTTGCCGCTGTGTTGTGTATGAAGTGCACTCGCTAACATTATTTTAGAATTGTGCAGAAGTGAAGAAAACTCTTTTGGGGTTTGAAATCAGTTAAATTAAAAGTATCAGCATTAAAAACAAAACAGTGTTTCGGGTTGCTGCATTAAAATGAGCACCAGCAGTCTTTAAAACATGGCACTATGTTTGCAAAATCATGAGATGATACAAATCTGTGACTGTCTTTTTAATGTTTCTGGTTGTATTGCATGTTGTAAATCAAAGACAAGAAGTGCTTGAAGGTTTCTCTTTTAGAAATGCAGGCATGGGATGTTTGAAGTGCATTTCTGTCTTTTGATGGCTGTTTGTCACTTCACGGAGTAACATAAATGGATTTGAAAGTGAAGTCAGGGTATTGAACAGGGTATTGTATTACAATACAGGGTATTGTATGAACAGGGAGCAAACAAGTGCTCGGATCAAAGACTTTCTCAGTGGCTCACTTTAAAGCCTGTATGGGCTTCAGTACAATCACATTGTCCTTTCCCATGTAGGAAGCCCTTCACAGAAAGTTGAACTTGAGTTTATAACGTCTCAAACAGTCCTATTCTGTCCACTGCATTGTTCAGCAAGAGTTACTTGTCTATGTGAAGAATCTGTTCCAGGTTGCATGGTCTCATCATCGCTGACTTCCCAGTTATCTGTTACGAGCAACGATCACGTCTTCTGCAGGCTAATGATTACATACAAGTTTCAACCAGATGCTGTTGTCCTTTCGTGTTATCTGGTGTTGTGTTAACAATTTTCACAAAAGACTAAAAGTGCTTGGTCATGTTTAGTACAGTATTCTCAGTCCTCAGTACAACAGGCCATGTGTTTCATGATTCACGACACTGTCTTTAGAGCTGACGATATCACATTAATCACTTTCTATCTTGTTTCATAGTTTGCGGTGGTGTTGGTGGTTATTCCACAGAGCAGGTCAGAGTTCAACTGAAGGTTTAATGATTATTTAAATAACTGGCCTTTTGGGTTGCTTAGCTACAAGCGGGGCTGGGGCCAGTGGGTGCACAAAGTTCCAAACATGATGGCTAACGATTCACAATGAGGATTTTTTTTTTTTTTCTCAATGCCAGTAATCAATGATTACCTGCTTCTCACGATACCGACAAGGTAAGGATTTTTGTATTTTAAAAAGAAGTTTAGAACCTGTAGTTTTTACACACCCAGTGGCAAGAAAGCCTAAGATGTACTAAGTAAAGATGGATGATTTAATATTTCATAGCTCTAATAAGATTTGTAGTGTTAAAACTCATAGACCTTTTCCCTCCTCTCTGAACTGAGAATCTGAGAATGATGTCAAACATGTCATCTTGGATCATGATGACAACTTGGTAGACAGTTTTTGAAAGGCTAAACACCAACAAATATGGTCTGAAGCAGAATATTTAGTCAGGGTAAAATGTCATTTTTGGAAATGAGCACGTCTATATTTTTGGTCTTTCCAAGAAATTTTTGACTTTTGGACTTTGCAATGCTCTGGAGGCATTGGAAATTGTTGGATCACACAAGCCAGAAACAATCCTTTGCAGCAACCACTGGAATCTGATTCCACCAATAGTGTAATACTAATAATGTTAGTGTAGCCATGGAATGAATAGACATACAACTAAAGGTTGCTGTAATTCTGACTGTTAAAAATGAAACAGATTTCTCTATCCTCCTGCTGAGGGCATTGAGAATGCACCTGGTAGTATTTCTCTGGTTTGTACCTTCCCTGTTAAGATTCTGTCTGAGTGCTCACACACACTGCCTGTACATTAAAAGCAGCTGTTGAGGAGCCTCATACAGCCGTCCGTCCTGTGCAGGTGCAAACCTCCCCGTGCTCTACCTGCTGTCTCGCCATCCCCCAGCACCTCCTCTGTTGAAGATGAAAACACCGATGCCACCGGCTCGGACTGCCTCATGTCATGTACAGTCATTTTCCCTGTGATGCCAGGTAACCAGGGGCCTCCCTGACCTCCTTGTGTGTTGTGTGTCTTGTAATGCTTGTGACACCACCACCCAGCACGCACAAACACAGGGGAGTCTGGCCAAAATATATGCACTGCTAGTAATGGAATTGTATTTGTTGTTGTTGAATGGGTATGTCATTGCACAGCGTTATGGTGGAAAGGCACAGCTCTAGTAAAATAGGCCTCAGACAACTGGTGCAGAAGCAAATTGCTTGCCGTGAGCCACAGTCCTTTGTACTGAACGTTCCTAAGTGTCATCTATGGCAACTAGCTATTAACTGTACGCTATTCACATTAGAGTAGCCTTTGGGGTTACTGTTAAGTATCCTGTGCTCTTGAGACCCACACAACATTATACCAGATGTAAAAGCTGAATACCTTTCTTTAAAAAAAAAAAAAATTACTCAAATAACTGGCCTTTTGGGTCGCTTAGCTACAAGCGGGACTGGGGCCAGTGGGTGCACAAAGTTCCAAACATGATGGCTAACGATTCACAATGAGGATTTTTTTTTTTTTTTTTTCAATACCAGCAATCAATGATTACCTGCTTCTCACAATACCGACAAGGTAAGGATTTAGGTATTTTAAAAAGAAGTTTAGAACCTGTAGTTTTTACACACCCAGTGGCAAGAAAGCCTAAGATGTACTGAGTAAAGATGGATGATTTAATGTTTCATAGCTCTAATAAGATTTGTAGTGTTAAAACTCATAGACCATTTCCCTCCTCTCTGAACTGAGAATTTGAGAATGATGTCAAACATGTCATCTTGGATCATGATGACTGAATACCTTTAAAAAAAACAAACAAAACATCTTTATTTGGAAAGATACATAGAGAAAAATATAAACCCAAGTACAATGAAGCTTCAAAATCTGCAAAAACAATGATGGCATAATATAAAAAATAACATAAAACATTTCCTACAGACTAAATGATATTATCTTTCTTAAGATGAATCCATTTCTGTAATCTAAAATGTATCTACAGTGTACAGTGTGTTTGTGCTGTAAAGGTCAGTCCAGTTGGACTGAGTTGTCCTGAGGTCTGAGTGTGAGAGGAAGTCCAATTCGCATATCGTAAATCTCGTTCCTTTCGGTCATTCAGAACATTTGGCATGTGGTATTGATAAAGTATCAGTAGTTCGGTACAGTTTGACAATATAAAACATGATGTTGATTTAAAATGGTTAAACTGTGTTGTTGCCATTGGTTTGGCTTTTCATTTTCAGACTATTGAGCAACTTATGATAGATATTTTTCTGCATCCTCAGGCTTCTGCCTAGTCAGTTTGCATTGTAGTGACAGTAAGTTTCCCATGCCTTAACTGCACAGACACAGCTCAGATTGGCATTTTAAGTAGTTTTACTTTACAAGTTTTCCATGGATCCCACACTGTGAAGCTGCTGGGCTTCCATTTTTAAGCATTGAATGGATTTTTAATCCAGGGCCCTTTGTAGCGTGCCAAATTTTTCCACATCGAGGCTACCTATTTTAATATGTAGGGGTTTTGGTGCTGCCCGGCATGGCAGTTGAGTGTTGTCTGGCCCAATCCTGTTACTCTCAGCAAGAGCAGACGTTCCCGAGAAGCAGCTGAATAAGGTTTTGATCAACGTGCCCAGTGTACACTGCAGTAAATGTGTAGTTATTTTAAATACTGTAAATATTTTCCTTAGTGTGCCATCTGCAGACGGTTGATTATGGTAGAAAAAGCAATGGATTTTTTTATCATAATGAGGTTGCTTCTGAATTGAAACGCTCTGTGTACTGACTTCAGCGTTAGTTAAAGAGCTACATTATGTCTGTTGACTCATCCATGTGATGGGTGCTTTTGAATGGGACCAGTTGTACTGGCAGTTGGTTCTGTTCCCAGGAAGACATATTCTGGTAGATTAGAGATAAGAAGCGATAATGATAAGAGCAGGATTTAATGTGGTCACATGCCTTGTCCTTGATCAAATCGGCACGAGTATTGCACAGACAGCCCTGTCAGTACAGAACGCTGCTGATGTTTGATTAACGCACACAGAAACTTAATCCCACACTCTCAGTCTTATACATGCAAATCATTGCAGAGTTGTTCTTCGGTTACTATAGATATAAAGTTTTCTGAGTGAGCCAAGCACTCAGTGACAGTGCCTTGATCTTTTGCCTGTTGTCACTGTGGCCCTTCGTTGCCATTTACAGCTGCCAGCATGTGAAAGTGCCAGCTTCTAAGAGCTTTAATTACTGATGTTACCACCCAAATTTTCCCCAAGTCTCTCTCACATTCCAGCATCCTGAGGAAAAAATAAGTTTAACTAGAAATATACTTAATATGTATCAAAAGCAGCCTATGCAAATATTCCCTCAATTTATTGCAGTTATGTTTAGTTTCAGTTACTGAGAAATTCTAATCTGTTTTTGACTGGCACTTTTCCCATTGAGGTCCCCCCCTGGTTCAAGAGTTAAGACACATCAGTGAGCATTGACTGTAAACCGGGCTCCTTTGTTGCATTTCTGTCTCATTTCCCATCACATCTCTGTTTTTAGTCAGCTGCCCCCCTCATCATCATCACCATCATCACAAGCAGGGTTGGAGACTGCAGCGCAACACGCTGTCAAAGAGAAGATGGTCTTGTGTTTAGAGGAACATGAGAGTTCTTTTCAGACGAGCACAGCGAGAAGCTATAAAAACATGTCCCCTAAAGTGAAAACTTAAACAAAACCCTTTGGTATTTCTTGTAAAAGTATAATAAGGGATTAAGTTTTGTTTGGCTAAAATGATCTGTACCCAAAAGAGAAGAAACAGCCCTGTTTGGAAAGCATCGCATGGGTATCGAATCATTGCTAACAATATTGTGATAGGGTGTTTTCTCATGAAATTCATATGTGTGATTGGTATGTTTTTTGTGAATCTCTCTTCCTCCACAGCGGCTGTTATTGGAGGTTGTTACAGAGATACTCCCCTCCAGTGAGCCTTAAGTCTGAGTGGCCTGTGTGTGTGTGTGTGTGTGTCAGCCAGCAGCAGCAGCGTGGTCTCAGTAGGTACAGTAAGTCCTTTGCTGTTTGCTTTTTAGCGTTTTTGTCATGTTTAGGCGGGGGCTACTAATGTTGTTGGTGCTTTTCCGTGACACATTGTTTTGTTGCATTTAGTAATCCTCAGTTTTGTCAAGCTGTAATTCAGACACAAGTATAATACAATCCTTACAGTGGCTGTTGATGGTAGCTTTGGATGGTAAAGTGTGTGCATGGATGACTTGGTGCCTGTGTGTAACAGTGAAGGAAAGGGTAAATCTACACTCATGTTTTTCACTTAAAATTGTATCTCTGTAATACAGTAAACACACCTTCTCTTTTGAGCTCCGGTTTTATGGTTATGGTCTTGTTTAATTTTGAAATACTACCTCCAATAACATTGATTAGTTATTTTTAAATTATACGCTACAAATTAAACATGATCTCAGGTTTGTTTGTGTGTTTTGACCTTAGATTAGAGGATCTGTTTTATTTCAGGCTACAGGGTCATTCTGGACTGAAGCACATCCTTACACTTGAATCATTCCTTGTTAACTTTAGATGGGGCTGGCAAAAAAAAAAAATTCCATATAGATCAATATGCAATTTGATAATACTGCCATTTGATTCAAGGTATCCTGTTGATATGAAACATTCAACAAACATTCAGCTTAATGATGTTTTACAAGGTTGTGTGTATGTGTGGCGTGATGGGGGGAGGGTAATGCTGAGGGTTCTTGCACTCATCTGACACGGCTGTGGGACTACACCAGACGAGACCAGTCTCATACTGAAAGCTGTGTGCATTAAAGGTTCTAGTTTAGATAAAAACATTACTCTTCTTCTTGTGCTTTTACACTTCCTGTTTGTTAGAAAACAGATCTGAAATATCTGTTTTTATTCCTTCATGACAACTTGGAATGATGCTGCCTTCCACCAGGTCTCAGTGAGAAAAATGATCTTGACCACCTCCTCATTTATGTTTTCTGCCTGTTTGTATTCCTCCAGCTCTCAGTGAGTGTCCCTATGGGTGAAGCCCTTTCTTGGACATTGTGATCAGCCCTAGAGGCCACACACACACACGCACACACACACACACACACACACACACACACCCAGCGTCGTCATGGGGGAGGTCGTGCAAATGCACTTCAGCACGGTGGACTATGTCATCTTTGCCTTGCTGTTGGTGGCCTCTGCTGGCATCGGCCTCTTTTATGCCTTCTCTGGCGGGCGCCAGCGCACGACACAGGTAGATTTGTGTTTAGTCTAAATAAAGGTTTATATTCCATTTTTTTCAATTTCTTTCCCTTACTTTCTTTTTGCAGAATCCATTTCAAGTCTTTTATCAATGTCTGACACCAACATTTTGTTTGTTAAAGGAGTTTCTGATGGCTGACCGCTCCATGAGCTGCTTTCCTGTGTCCCTGTCCCTGTTGGCCACTTTCCAGTCAGCTGTGGCCATCCTGGGTGCTCCATCTGAGGTGTACACCTTTGGGACTCAGTACTGGTTTTTGGGCTGCTCCTATTTCTTGGGCCTTCTCATACCGGCTCATATTTTCATACCAATCTTCTACAGACTGCGGCTGGCCAGCGCCTATGAGGTACACATAACATGCACTTGTAGTTTGATGTGACTGTTCTGTATTTTTTCCAACAATCCTTGATTGTCATGTCCTGTGTGCCTGTTTCTGAAATGTATGCTCTGTCAACACTTTTCTTCTGCTTCTCCCAGTTTTGTCTTCCTCAAGTATGATCACATTCTTATCTGCTTAGCCTTGACATGTTAACGTTCAGCTGAAATGTCAAATGTCCTTGTTTCAAGACAGAAAAAAAAACATCTTTAAAGGGTCTTAATCTTTGTCTAATAAATGTCAGTGTCAGTGCTGCAATAATGTCCTGTCAACAGTTAAGTTGATCACGTGGATCTAAACTGAGAAGCATCCACAGCATTGACCATACACCAATCAGCTGCAACATTAATGCTCAGTACCCAAAAGATCCAACATTCCAATGCTGGTGACCATACAGTACCCCCAGAGGTCCTGTGTCCCTTCACTGGTCAGGGCTGTTTTGGCAACACAAGGGGAGACCTACAAAACCTCAAACAGGTGGTTTTAATGTTGCAGTTGATTGGTGTAAGTCACAACGACACTGAGAAGATTTGAATTTATTGTTCTTTTATTTATTTCTTTGACATTTTCTTCGCTCAACAGTATCTGGAGCTGCGCTTTAGCAAGACGGTTCGCATATGTGGGACTGTGACCTTCATCTTTCAGATGGTATCTTTGTCATTCTTTCTTTGTACAGTACTTTTTTGGTTTTCTTGTGTCAACACCTGCAGGAATTAGAGTCTAATTGGTGCTGCTTAGTGAAGACATTAATCTTATGCCAGAAAAAAATATGCAAAGTTAATTAATTGCAAGTTGGCATTTGTAGTCATTGGTGAGACAAGATATTAAATAAGAAAGGCAATCATCTAAACAGCAAATAGTTTTATGTTTGCCAATAAATGAATCTCGACATCATCAGTTTATTGTTTGTCCTCTCACTCCTCTGTCTCAGAGCATGAGCAGTTATTTGATTAGAAAGGACTGTTGTCTGTGGAGAGCCATGGTTGGATGTGAAACAGCAGCTGAACATTTGGAAATGACAGATCTAAGAATGCTTTCACTGGCCAGTTAAAGTAAAGCCTGGCTGCAACTCGAAATGTCACACTGACCCTTTGTAAAAATTTCTATTGTGGCTCCTTTGAGGTTAACAGCATCTTTACTTTCTCCAATAAAAGCATCAGCGGTGTCCAGTAATGACATGACAAAAACAAATCAATGCAGTAGTAAATTCCCCCTATAACGTGTATGAACAGAGATTAATGGCGGTATCTCAAAGGCTACTTTGAATTTTCATCAATAAATGATGACACCTAGTAAAACAAAGTTTAACTGTGTAAACATAATTGTGTTATTAAATTATCTCAAGGCCAAAGTAAGGTGTGTTTGACTCATGTTGACCCCTCTGAAGTCCCAGAATGTTTTACAGCAGGGTTTATTTCGACACATGGATCGACTAGCTCCAAAACTTGATCTCTGACTTTCTGAGTTTTTTATGAGTCTTCCTGTCCCGTGGTGTGGGTTTTTATTCTTTTTTTTTTCTTTCCTCTGCAGATCATTTATATGGGTGTGGTCCTGTATGCTCCAGCCTTGGCACTCAATGCAGGTGAGAGTGGCATGCTTTCCACAGTGTCCGTCACACCACGTTTTACACCTGCATAGCTGATTATCCTGTTGTACAGTGTTAGGCAGTGCTCTTGTTTTGTTCACTTGCAGTGACAGGTATTGACCTATGGGGGGCAGTGCTGGCAATGGGATTAGTGTGCACTCTATATACTGCTCTGGTGAGTCCCTAAATCTTTCCTCAACCCAGTGTCAATTTCATAAATGACAACTGTGACAAAGTGTTTTTTTAAACAAAAACTAATAAAACAAATTAGAATTAAACAGTAATGAAAAAAGATGGAGAAAATTTGCAGTACTCACAAATGATTGGAAATTGTTCCAAAAAAACATTTCTTTTCTATTTCTTAGCTCTGACTTTATCTTTTCTCACTATCATCTTAGGTTTTTATAGGAACTTAGATGTTAGGCTCTAATCCAGGTACACTTTTTACAAATAGTTTTATCATGTTGATCGTTAAGGAATTTAAAGCGAACGCACTACTCCTGTGTCCCAGGGGGGTCTGAAGGCGGTGATCTGGACGGACGTGTTCCAGACAGTGGTGATGTTTGCGGGCCAACTTGCAGTCATCGTGGTGGGGGCTAGTCAGGCTGGTGGCATATCAGAAGTGTGGAGGAAAGCAGTCAATGGCAGCCGCGTTGCCGGACTAGAGTGAGTAGCTGAAGTGCATTAGAATAGCTATTCTTTGCTACTTTTACATGCTGCATTGCATACAAGTATGGGCAGATAATATTTCTAAGAAACCCTGTTTGGAGTATTCAAATGTTTATCTTGTATTTGCTCTCTGCCTTTGTAGCCTGAACCCAGACCCTCTGGAACGCCACACCTTCTGGACGCTGGGTGTAGGGGGAATCTTCCTCATGTTGGCTTTGTATGGGGTGAACCAGGCCCAGGTGCAGCGATACCTCAGTTCTCGCACTGAGAAACAGGCCATCATGTGAGTACCACCGATGTGTCAAAACATGCTTGGCTAAGCCTTGCTGTTTTGAAATAGCATGATGAAGAGACTGTAATGTTTTTGATCATGGAGTATTAAGTTCAAAACATTTTAAAGATGCTGCTTTTAAAGAGGCTGTTGCTTTGTAACAAAAGTCTTTGTTCTTAAGAATATTCATGTGTGTCATGGTTTTTTGTGGTCCTGGACAATTTCTAACCGTGTTTATCCTCACTTCTCATGTTCTTCCAGGTCCTGCTATGTAGTTTTCCCATGCCAGCAGATTGTCTTGTGTTTAGGTTGTCTGATGGGTCTGGTAATGTTTGCTCGCTATGGAGAGAACAGCCCTTTGGACAAGGGCTACGTCAAAACTAATGACCAGGTGAACACTAGTTTGCCGTCAGGGTTCCTCAAGCAGTAGCAGATATACGGTGTTCTTTGTTAGGAGGTGTGTCTTACTGTTTGGTGTCTTTGTGCAGATGGTGCTGTACTTTGTGATGGATGTGTTCAGGGATCTGCCTGGGCTCGCAGGACTTTTTGTGGCCTGTCTCTTCAGTGGAGCTCTTAGGTAAATGACCCAAGAAATGGGACTTAACTTGGGACTTAATAAATCATCATCCACCATTGAATGCTTGCTTTTGATCAGTTCACTGTCGGTCACCAGTCAGTTGCTTTCAACCCAGGTTGATATAACAGTGAAGCCTGTCCTACAGCGGTTGAACTTCCACCTGATTTTTTTTTCACAGCGTATTGCTAAGTTGTTTGGTTAATCTGAGTAATTTAAAATGCTTGGCTTTATCCCAGACAATCCTACAATAATAAACCCAGGCAATAGCATGCCTGACTGACGGGCTAGTTTATTGTATTGCTGAGAATAAAGTGCTGGAAGTTTTCAAGTTAGATGGCAAAGTCCCTGGGGATTTAATTTAACTCGACTGCAGAGGACAACAGGTCTTAATCGGAAACATTAGATGGCCTTTATTTCTAATTGGCTCTGTATCATAACTGTGTTTGGTTATATTTTAGTATGAAGCCTCCTTGTTTCCTAATCTGGTCCCGTTTTTGCTGTAATCTACTTTGTTTGAGGAAATAGGGTAATCCTCTTTAGCTTTCAAGTTTACAGCCTTGCAATGGCAGAGAGTTCGGTAAGTGCGGTACACTGATGTTTTTGTTTTTTTGTTTTTGTTTTTTAAGTTAGAAACAGTTTCCTGTGCTGTACAGACAGCCATGTCATGTGTAACAAAATCCCAGTTATTCATTCAGTCCCATTTGTCTTCCTCCAGCACCATCTCATCAGCCTTTAACTCCCTAGCAACTGTGACTATGGAGGACCTGATTAAACCTCACTTTCCAAACATGACGGAAGCTAAAGCCACACTGCTGTCCAAGGGACTGGGTAAGACGAGCTTAAGGTTGTTTTTCCTCCTCTGTACACATTGTACGTTTTGGGGGTCTGCACAACATTAAGTCAACAGATATGACCATTAAATACTGCTTTGTCATCCGCTTGCTCCACAGCTTTGACCTATGGCCTTGTGTGTCTGGCTATGGCCTACCTCGCCTCTCTCATGGGATCTGTGCTGCAGGTAACATGCTCTTCACATTGTGTAGTTGTGCATGTGGCAAAGTTAATTAGTTGGAGCAGTGATCACACAACATGAATGAAAAGAGCAGTATAGATGTGTCCACGCGTCTTTCGCTTCTTTTTATTTAGGAAAAAAAAATCAGCTGTAGTGTTTTGGTTTTTTTTTTTAGTGCAATTAACTAGCAGGCACACTGATAGCACCTGAAAAAATGTCATGCTCTTTGTCCTCAGGCAGCCTTCAGCATCTTTGGGATGGTGGGTGGTCCTCTGCTGGGCCTCTTCTGTCTGGGAATGTTTTTTCCCTGGGCAAACTCTACAGTGAGTCCTCGTAATTAGATTTGTTTTTTTTTCTTCCTCTGCACTCATTTTCTTTAGTCTAAATATCCTAACAAATACATGGTAATGTATGAAGGTGAGAATGACAGTGCCACCCGTTATCCTCTCCTCCGTTGCCTCCTCAGGGTGCAGTGGTTGGGTTAGTGGCAGGCCTTGCTATGGCCTTCTGGATCGGCATTGGCAGCTTTATGATGCGCATGTCTGGTTCCAACCCACTGCCATCACTCAACACCACTGCTCTGCCCCTGTCTGACAACATGACCACCACTGTCATGACTACACTGGTCAGTGCCACTACAGCCAAGCCCAGGTAACGCATGAATCTCAAGAACTGATCTTACTGTCTTGACTCTATGACTTTCATTCTCTTACCATTACCAAGAAATTATGTCATCAGATCAGTCAAACAAGTCTTGAACCTTCCTTCTTTCCTTCAGGCTGACAGGTTTGGAGTCACTCTACTCATTGTCCTACATGTGGTATAGCGCTCACAACTCAACCACTGTGGTGGTGGTAGGACTGATAGTCAGCCTGCTTACAGGTAAACAAACTTGTTGCATTAACGTCAAACAAATCCACCTGAACATTCAACTTAAAAGGTACAAATTGTAAGAAATGGCCAGAATTTTAGTTTAAAACTTTCATCAAATCAACTGAACAGTGACACAAACACAGATGCTCAGATTAGTCATGTGTATGACATGCACCCTGTATGTTACACAATAGAGGGACGGGGAGTAGCTAGACTGGAGTTTGTTCTTATGAACAGCTCCTGTATCACACTGCCGTCCGTATCTGACGTTCATGTATCTGTCAACATGTCAGGACCTATGAAGGAGAAGGAGCTGACTCCTGGCACAGTGTTTCCAGTCCTGGGCACCCTGCTCTTCTTTCTACCTGAGCGCTACAGAGAGAAGCTCTGCTGTGTCACTCCTCTGGCTCAGAAGGTAACCTCATATTTACACTCTGCACTCCTGTATGTTTTCCTCTTTCGTTCATCACCCCTTTACCTGAGCTCTTAATATTGTCCTTAGCCCAAAGAAGTCAACACTCAGCCTTATCAGATGGCCAAGAAAGACAGCAACAGTGCATCTTCCTGCAAAGACGACACAGTCGCAGAGGACAAAGAGACGGAGGGTAACGGAGCACAAGCGGAGGAGGGAGACCTGGAAACAGGGATCGTCTTACCCTCATGCAAACTAGCAGCTCACACAGTTGAGGAGACAGCCTTGTGATCCTTCTTCCTCCTACTTGCAATACACACGAGACACACACATACACACCTTCACCCCAGCTGCTGTACTATCAAATTCTTTTGGGGGGGGGACACAGATCGCAGATGTGACGTCCATCACTTTGTAGAATGTTCTGAAGTTCCGTGGCACCAGGTTTGGGTGATTGTGTTTAACATTGACATAATCAGTTGAATCTGATTATAGAAAAGGACTTGAGTATACATGTATTTGTAAGACTGGAAATCAACTAGAAATCAGTGTTTGCCATACTGGAACTGTGCATTTCAAAGTTCTCAGTGTGCTTTGCTCTCATGTACAAGGAGTTTTACCACTGTGACTGGATCCAGGCATTCTGTTTGACTGTTGAATCAGGTAGTTAAAAGGGAACTCCCATATTTTTAAACCTGGACCCCATGTTTATATGCTCGAGTATGTAAGTGATTCGTACGTAGCACAAGTTTTCGAACTGGTGCGGTAGATCACCTCAGCTGTCAGCCGCACCCCCTTATGACGAATCATTTTAAGTGCTAACAAATAAAAAATCCTTTTTGTTTAACCAGAAACACAAGAAATTTCACGGGAGGTGAGTTGTTGCAGGAAGTTGACTTCTCCTTGAGCGAGTCTTGGGTTTCTGAATGAACACAAAAGGGTTTTAGCCTTTCTGTAATACTGTCAAACAAAAACAGAGTAACAATCTCAGCCTGCGGGTGGCAAAAAAAGTAGTGGACTTAACTTTCCCAGTCAGTGTTGTCCCAAAGGACTGTGTTGGAGCTGTGTCGCAAAGCTGCGTTGCAAAAATATGTAAACAAAAATAGTTCCTAATAGATGCAAAATATAAACTGTGCTATTTTGAAAGAGTAGACAGAAGCAGAAAATCCCAGAATATTAATATAAAAAGAAAAGAGAGACTGAACTTCTGTTTAAGACATGACAGGTCTGTACTGCTATGATAGTGTAGTGTCTTTATATAGCCTTGGTTTAATACTAATAATCACCTTCTAGCTGCTATTGCGTTTGTCTAAGTACAGTCCACACAAGCAAAGCAGTGTGACGAGGTGAGAGCGGCAGTGGCGTCTCGTGGAGGTTACATTAGATGTGGCACAGGAAAATGAGGCCGAGTGCAGAGCTGCTGTAAATTGTCAATATTTTTCCCCCAAGTACCTCAAAATTGCACATAAGTTTAGTACTTGAGTAAATCGTGTTTAGTTACTGTGCATTCCATCACTGGTTATTCTAAACTTCCACTTTTCATTTTACTTTAAATGTATATCTGGTGGGCGGCACGGTGGTGCAGTGGTTAGCACTGTCGCCTCATAGCAAGAGGGTCCCAGGTTTGAATCCCAGTCTGGGCCCTTCTATGTGGAGTTTGCATGTTCT